>NW_027035603.1:0-2500 GCF_034236695.1 Oncorhynchus nerka
TTAAACTCTTGACTTAAACTCTTGACTTAAACTCTTGACTTAAACTCTTGACTTAAACTCTTGACTTAAACTCTTGACTTAAACTCTTGACTTAAACTTGACTTAGTGCTGTTGACTTAAACTCTTGACTTAGTGCTGTTGACTTAAACTCTTGACTTAAACTCTTGACTTAGTGCTGTTGACTTAAACTCTTGACTTAAACTCTTGACTTAAACTCTTGACTTAAACTCTTGACTTAAACTCTTGACTTAAACTCTTGACTTAAACTCTTGACTTAAACTCTTGACTTAAACTCATGACTTAAACTCTTGACTTAAACTCTTGACTTAAACTCATGACTTAAACTCATGACTTAAACTCTTGACTTAAACTCTTGACTTAGTGCTGTTGACTTAAACTCTTGACTTAAACTCTTGACTTAGTGCTGTTGACTTAAACTCTTGACTTAAACTCATGACTTAGTGCTGTTGACTTAAACTCTTTAAACTCTTAAACTCTTGACTTAAACTCTTGATTTAGTGCTGTTGACTTAAACTCTTGACTTAAACTCTTGACTTAAACTCTTGACTTAAACTCATGACTTAAACTCTTAAACTCTTGACTTAAAACCTGCCAAGCTCTTGACTTAAACTCTTGACTTAGGTGCTGTTGACTTAAACTCATGACTTAAACTCTTGACTTAAAAACTCTTGACTTAAACTCTGTTGACTTAAACTCTTGACTTAGTGCTGTTGACTTAGTGCTGTTGACTTAAACTCTTGACAGTGCTGTTGACCAAACTCTTGACTCTTGACTTAAACTCTTTAAACTCTTAAACTCTTGACTTAGTGCTGTTGACTTAAACTCTTGACTTAGTGCTGTTGACTTAAACTCTTGACTTAAACTCTTGACTTAAACTCTTGACTTAGTGCTGTTGACTTAAACTCTTGACTTAGTGCTGTTGACTTAAACTCTTGACTTAGTGCTGTTGACTTAAACTCATGACTTAGTGCTGTTGACTTAAACTCTTGACTTAAACTCTTGACTTAAACTCTTGACTTAAACTCTTGACTTAAACTCTTGACTTAAACTCTTGACTTAGTGCTGTTGACTTAAACTCTTGACTTAGTGCTGTTGACTTAAACTCTTGACTTAAACTCTTGACTTAAACTCTTTAAACTCTTAAACTCTTGACTTAGTGCTGTTGACATGTTCAGTAGTTCAATAGTCCTCTATCTATATAAATAAATAGCACCTTATTCCCTTTATAGGGCACTACTTTTGACCCCTGCACCCTAGTCCACATGTAGTGCACTACTTTTGTTGCACTTAATGTAGTGCACTACTTTTGACCCCTGCACCCTCCACATGTAGTGTACTACTTTTGACCCCTTAGTCCACATGTAGTGCACTACTTTGACCCTGCACCTAGTCCACATGTAGGGCACTACTTTTGACCCCTGCACCCTAGTCCACATGTAGGGCACTCTTGACCCCTGCACCCTAGTCCACATGTAGGGCACTATACCCCTGCACCCTAGTCCACATGTAGGGCACTACTTTTGACCCCTGCACCCTAGTCCACATGTAGGGCACTACTTTTGACCCCTGCACCCTAGTCCACATGTAGTGCACTACTTTTGACCCCTGCACCCTAGTCCACATGTAGTGCACTACTTTTGACCCCTGCACTAGTGTCCACACGTGCACTACTTTTGACCCCTGCACCTAGTCCACATGTAGTGCACTACTTTGACCCCTGCACCCTAGTCCATGTAGTGCACTACTTTTGACCCTGCACCCTAGTCCACATGTAGGGCACTACTTTTTGACCCTGCACCCTAGTCCACATGTAGTGCACTACTTTTGACCCCTGCACCCTAGTCCACATGTAGTGCACTACTTTTGACCCCTGCACCCTAGTCCACATGTAGTACTACTTTTGACCCCTGCCCCTAGTCCACATGTAGTGCACTACTTTTGACCCCTGCACCCTAGTCCACATGTAGGGCACTACTTTGACCCCTGCACCTAGTCCACATGTAGTGCACTACTTTTGACCTGCACCAGTCCACATGTAGTGCACTACTTTTGACCCTGCACCTAGTCCACATGTAGTGCACTACTTTTGACCCTGCACCCTAGTCCACATGTAGTGCACTACTGACCCCTGCACCCTAGTCCACATGTAGTGCACTACTTTTGACAATAACCCTGCACCCTATTCCACATGTAGTGCACTACTTTTGACAATAACCCCTGCACTCCTAGTCCACATGTAGTGCACTACTTTGATAATAACCCCTGTACCATCCACATGTAGTGCCAGACAATAACACTGTCACCCTAGTCCATGTAGTATTACTTTGACCAGAGTCCTGTGTGCCATTCCAGACACAGCCTTATACTCTTCAGGTGCTGAGGGATGTGTTTCCATGTGGTTTACTCATTTGTCAGCAGGGCTGCAGTGCCTAATAGCCCACAGAGTTTTCCATAGCCTTTAACCATGGTTTCATGCCAC
>NW_027035603.1:10000-11006 GCF_034236695.1 Oncorhynchus nerka
TGTTTTGGAGACTGGAGACTGGGTGATATGGAGACTGAGACTCCATCATTTCTCAAGAAGTATTCTTAATGTATAATGCTGAATAGTTTGGTTGATATATTACAATGTTATAACAAATTGGTTTAATCATTAGAACTTAAAATGACAGCTGTAGTTGTGGGTTTTTAAAGCGATGCAAAAAAACTGATGTCAAGGAAAATGAGACCTGGAGCAAGTTTGTATGGTGAATGTTCCCAAAGGAGACTTGCTTTACTCTATGTTTATCATGAAGAGAGAAATCCTGACTAAGGAGGAAGGAGGAAGGCATAGCCAATCCCATTAAAGAGGAGGAGCTCTACCACAGTCTCATACAGGAAATTCATCCAGACCTCTTGAGGTCAGTACAGAGAGTAGGTGCTCTCTGGCGCATATATCTTCTCTCAGTAAGGAAACAAGGGCAAAGCTTCTCTGGATCAGAGAAGTAACAGTCAGAGGAAAACATGTTGTGTTTAAAGAGAATCAATCTGTTCAGTTTGATGTCGCGCATGGCTGACCAGAACTCAATTCAAGCCACAATTAAAGAACTACCTGAATCAGCAGATGATAGTGTTGTGACTGAGTTTCTGACAACGACTGGATGTAAGGTGGTGAGGAGAGAGAGAGTGATGAGAGGCCAAGATGAGATGATAGTGTTGTGACTGGGTTTCTGGCTGAAGCTGGATGTGGTGGTGTAAGGGAGAGATGAGACCATGATGAGATGATGGTATTGTAATGATTCTGGCTGAAAAGCTGGATGAAGTGATGAGAAGAAAATGATAGAGAGCCACATGATAAGATGATAGTGTTGTGACTGAGTTTCTGGCTGAAAGCTGGATATGAAGTGGGTAGGGGAAAGTGATAGGGAAGCCATGATAAAATGATAGTGTTGTGACAGAGATTTCTGGCACAAACTGGATGTAAGGTAGTGAGGGAAAAGTGATAAGTATGATAAGGAATGATAAAGTGTTTGTGACTGTGTTTCTGGCTG
>NW_027035604.1:0-11007 GCF_034236695.1 Oncorhynchus nerka
TCCTTCTCTCTACTGTGTTTCTCTGACTTCCTTCTCTACCTTGTTTCTCTGATGTTCTTCTCTACTGTGTTTCTCTGGCTTCCTTCTCCTACCTTATTTTCTCCTGATGTTTCTTCTCTACTGTGTTTCTCCTCACTTCCTTCTCTACTGTACATTCTAGCGTTCTTCCTCTACTGTGTTTCTCCTGATGTTCTCTTCTCTACTGTGTTTCTCCTGGCTTCCTTCTCTACTGTATTTCTCTCCTGGCTTCCCTTCTCTCTACCCTTGTTTCTCCTGGCTTCCTCTCTCTGTATTTCCTCTAACCTTCTCTCTCTACTGTGTTTCTCCTGACTTCCCCTTCTCTACTGTGTTTCTCTGACCTTCCTTCTCTACTGTGTTTCTCCACCAGTGTTCTTCTCTGCTGTGTTTCCTCTGATGTTTCTTCTCTACTGTGTGTTTCTCCTGATTTTCTTCTCTCTGTGTTTCTCTATTTACGTTCTTCTCTACTGTGTTTCTCTGCGTTCTTCTCTCTACTGTGTTTCTCTGACCCCTTCTCTACTGTGTTTCTCTACTTCCTTCTCCTGTGTTTCTCCTAAAACTTTCTTCTCTACCTGTGTTTCTCTGACTTCTTCTTCTCTACCATGTTTCTCTACTTGCTTCGTTCTTCTCTACTGTGTTTCTCTGATCTTTCTTCTCTCTGTGTTTTCTCTGGCTTGTATTCTCTCCTACTGTGTTTCTCTGTTCTTCTCTACTGTGTTTCTCTAACGTTCTTCTCTCTGTGTTTTCTCTGACGTTCTTCTCTCTCTGCTATTGACTTTCTCTGACTTCCTTCTCTCTCTACTGTGTTTCTCCTGACTTCCATCTCTCTGTGTGTTACTGTGTTTCTCTATCTGTACTGATTTCTTCTCTACTGTATCATGTTTCTCCTGATGTTCTTCTCTCTGTGTTTCTCCTGACTTCCTTCTCTGCTGTGTTTCTCTGACTTCCCATTACTCTACTGTGTCTCCTGATGTTCTTCTCTTCCTGTCGTTTCTCCTGATGTTCTTTCTCTGTGTTTCTCCTCATTTCCCTTCTCTACTGTGTTTCTCTGACTTTCTTCTCTACTGTGTTTCTCTGACTTCTCTTCTCTCATGTGACTTTTCTCTGACGTTCTTCTCTACATGTTTCTCTGATGTTCTAGCGTTCTTCTCTGTGTTTTCTCCTGACTTCCTTCTCTGCACCATGTTTCTCTGGCTTGACTGTTTTCCACTTCTCTACTGTGTTTCTCCTGATATTTCTTCTCTACTGTGTTTCTCCTGATGTTCCTTCTCTCTGTGTTTCTCCTGACTTCCCTTCTCTACTGGAGTTTCTCTGACTTCCTTCTCTACGGTGTTTCTCTGACTCCTTCTCTACTGTATTTCCTCTGACCCTTCTCTACTGTGTTTCTCCAGCTTCCTTCTCTACTGTGTTTCTCCTGACTTCCTTCTCTACTGTGTTTCTCCTGATGTTCTTCTCTCCCAGGTGTTTTCTGACTTCCTTCTCTCTGGTGTTTCTCAAACTTCCTTCTCTCGATTGTTTCTCTGGCTTCCTTCTCTGCGATTGTTTCTCCCTGACTTCCTTCTCTACGGTGTTTTCTCTGACCTTCTCGGTGTTTCTCTGGCTTCCTTCTCTACTGTTTCTCTGACTTCCCTTCTCTCTCTACTGTGTTTCTCCTGACTTCCTCCTCTCTCTCTGTGTTTCTCCTGATGTTCTTCTCTACTGTGTTTCTCTGACTTCCTTCTCTACTGTGTTTCTCTGGCTTCCTTCTCTACTGTGTTTCTTCTGACATTCTCTCTCTGTGTTCTCTGACTTCCTTCTCTACTGTGACTCTCCTGACATTCCTTCTACTGTGTTTCTCTGATGTTCTTCTCTACTGTATTTCTCTGACTTCTCTCTCTGTGTTTCTCTGATGTTCTTCTCTACTGTGTTTCTCCCCTGTCTTCCTTCTCTGTGTTTCTCTGACCTTCTCTGTTTCTCCTTTACCTCTGCAATAACTTCTTCTCTGCTATTGTTTCTCAGTGTGTTTCTTCTCTACTGTGTTTCTCTGACACCACATTACTCTCTACTTGTGTGTTTCTCTGATGTTCTTCTCTACTGTGTTTCTCTCATGTTCTTCTCCTGCACTGTTTTCTCCTGATGTGTTTCTTCTGTGTTTCTCTGATGTTCCTCTCTGTATTTCTCCTGATGTTCTTCTCTCTGTGTTTCTCCACAGTATTTCTTCTCTTTGTGTTTCTCTGTCTTCCTTCCTCTGTGTTTCTCCTGACTTCCTTCTCTACTGTGTTTCTCCTGATGTTCTTCTCTCTCTGTGTTTCTCCTGACGTTCTTCTCTCTCTGTTTTTCTTCTGACTTCCTTCTCTACTTGGTTTCTCCTGACGTTCTTCTTTCTCTCTTTTTCTCCTGACTTCCTTCTCTCTCTGTTTCTCCTGACTTCCTTCTCTCTCTGTTTCTCCTGACTTCCTTCTCGCTTTCTGTGTTTCTCCTGACTTCCCCCTCTCTAGGGTGGGGTCTGGGGTAGGGTCTGGGATGGGGTGTGAGGGTGGGGTCCGAAGGGAGTGGGAGATGGGAGTGGGGTCCTGAGAGGGGAGGTGGGGTCTGAGGTTTTAAACACCTTCCGTGCTCCCCCCTATTACACACCCTCCGAAGTGTTACTAGTGATTTCCTCTACCTCATCTCAGTTTAAATATCTTTAATATGCTTCCCTGGACATGCCATCCAGCTTCCGGATATCCCAGGTCCACAGCCGTTTCCATCTGAGATGAGGCTCTCCTTTTAGTTAAGCTAGACCCATGCGTCCACTGCCCCTGGGGCCGACGGCGTTGGCGGAGGAGAAGTGGCTGTGGTCTCTTTTCTTCTTCCCAGGGTTGGCACTGCAGTCGTGGGACTTTTGTCACAGGCAGGAGGACAGCTTGAGAAAATAGGGAGATGAAATGACCTGAGATATCATCTGCAGTGCCTCCTCTAAACTTGTAGTGGTCAGATACACAGAGGTAAGAGCCTCTGTGGAGCTCCTCTCCTCTCCTCTCCTCTCCTCTCTCTCCTCTCCTCTCCTCTCCTCTCCTCTCCCTCCTCTCCCCTCTCCCCTCTCCTCTCCTCCCTCCTCTCTCCTCTCCTCTCCTCTCCTCATCCAACTCACTCAATTCCATTCAATTCAAGGGGCTTTATTGGCATGGAAACATGTGTTAACATTGCCAAAGCAAGTGAATTAGATAATATACAAAAGTGAAATAAACAATAAAAACTAACAAAAACATTACACATACAGAAGTTTCAAAACAATTAAGACATTACAAATGTAGTATGTCTACATACAGTGTTGTAATAATGTACAAATGGTTTAAAGTACACAAGGTAAAAATAAATAAGCATAAATGTATGGGTTGTATTTACAATGGTGTTTATTTCTTCACTGGTTGCCCTTTTCTTGTGGCAACAGGTCACAAATCTTGCTGCTGTGATGCCACACAGTAGATATGTGGGAGTTTATCAAAATCGTGTTTGTTTTCAAATTCTTTGTGGATCTGTGTAATCTGAGGAAATATGTCTCTCTAATATGGTCATACACACATTGGGCAGGAGGTTGGAGTGCAGCTCATTTTTCCACCTCATTTTGTGGGCAGTGAGGCACATAGCCTGTCTTCTCTTGAGAGCCATGTCTGCCTACGGCGCCTTTCTCAATAGCTGGCTGAGCCCCTCTCTTATCTTCTCTTCTCTTCTCTCTCCTCCATCCACCTCACTCACCCCTGCTGGACTGAGCCCCTCCTCTCTCATCCACCTCACTCACCCCCCTGCTGACTGAGCCCCTCTCCTCTCCTCATCCACCTCACTCCACCCCCCCTGCTGACTGACCCCTCTCCTCTCCTCATCCACCTCCTCACCCCCTGCTGACTGAGCTCTCCTCTCCTCATCCACCTCACTCACCCCTGCTGACTGAGCTCCTCTCCTCTCCTCATCCACCCTCACTCACCCCCTTGCTGGCCTCTCCTCTCTTCTCTTCTCTTCTCTCCTCCCTCCCTCCTCTTCTCTCTCCTCTCCTCTCCTCATCCACCCCCTTGCTGACTGAGCTCCTCTCCTCTCCTCTCTCCTCATCCACCTCACTCACCCTTGCCGACCTGACCCCTCCTCTCTCTCCTCATCCACCTCACTCCTTGCTGACTGACCCCTCTCCTCCTCATCCACCTCACTCACCCCCTTGCTGACTGAGCTCCTCATCCCTCACTCACCCTTGCTGACCTCCTCTCTTCTCTCTTCTCTCCTCTCTTCTCTCCTCTCTCCTCTTCTCTCCTCTCTTCTCTCTTCTCTCTCCTCTCTTCCTCTCCTCTTCTCTCTCCTCTTCTCTCCTCTCTTCTCTCTCTCTCTCTCTCCTCTCCTCTCTTCTCTCTCCCTCTTCTCTCTCTCTTCTCTCCTCTCTTCTCTCTCTCTTCTCTCCTCTCTTCTCTCCTCTCTTCTCTTCTCTTCTCTCCTCTCTTCTCCTCTCCTCTCCTCTCCTCTCCTCATCCACCTCACTCTCATGTTGGTTGCTTGATGATTTATTCTCACCTCCTGTCATTTGTCTTGCTGATCGTTGCTGAGTTGGCGCTGCAGGTGTACAGATTTCCAACTCCTGGCGAGGCCTGTTTTAAATAAGACCAGAGGACTGGAACCTGATAGGTTGATAGGTTCTGGGTATCAAACCTATCTATCACCTTCAGTGTCAGGATGGATTGATTCAAGTTACAGACAGAAAAAGGAGGAGGACGATGCGAGGGGTTGAGTTTGGAGGAGGGGGTCCCTTTGGTTCAGTTGGTAGAGCATGGCAAACGACAGGGGTTGAGTTTGGAGGAGGGGGTCCCTTATGGCTCAGTTGGTGAGCATGGTGCCTGCAACGACAGGGGTTGAGTTTGAGGAGGGGGTCCTTTTGGCTCAGTTGGTAGAGCATGGGCGACAGGGGGTTGAGTTTGAGGAGGGGGTCCCTATGGATCAGTTGGTAGAGCATGGCAACGACAGGGTTGAGTTTGAGGAGGGGTCCCTATGGCTCAGTTGGTAGAGCATGGCAGCGACAGGGGTTGAGTTTGAGGAGGGGGTCCCTATGGCTCAGTTGGTAGAGCATGGTGCTTGCAACGACAGGGTTGAGTTTGAGGAGGGGGTCCTTTTGGCTCAGTTGGTAGAGCATGGTGCTTGCAACGACAGGGTTGAGTTTGAGGAGGGGGTCCCTTTGGCTCAGTTGGTAGAGCATGGTGCTTGCAACGACAGGGTTGAGTTTGAGGAGGGGGTCCCTATGGCTCAGTTGGTAGAGCATGGCAACGACAGGGGTTGAGTTTGAGGAGGGGGTCCCTTATGGCTCAGTTGGTAGGGCATGGCAGCGACAGGGTTGAGTTTGAGGGGAGGGGGTCCCTTATGGCTCAGTTGGTAGAGCATGGCAACGACAGGGTTGAGTTTGAGGAGGGGGTCCCTTATGGCTCAGTTGGTAGAGCATGGCAACGACAGGGTTGAGTTTGAGGAGGGGGTCCCCTATGGCTCAGTTGGTAGAGCATGGCAACGACAGGGTTGAGTTTGAGGAGGGGGTCCCTTATGGCTCAGTTGGTAGAGCATGGCAACGACAGGGTTGAGTTTGAGGAGGGGGTCCCTTATGGCTCAGTCGGTAGAGCATGGCAACGACAGGGTTGTGGGTTTAGATTCCCACCGGGGACCAGTATGAAAATGTTTGCACACATTACTGTAAGTCTCTGGATAAGAACGAGCTAAATGACTCAAATGTACATGAATCAGAAGAGAGCAGAGGGGGGGGGGTGGAGGCGGAACAGGGAGAGGAGGAGGAACCGAGAGAGAAGGAACCGAGAGAGGAGAAGGGAGGAGTTATTAGTTTTTTTTAAGTTAAAATATTTTTTATTTAACCTTTATTTAACTAGGCAAGTCAGTTAATTACACAGTTAACTGGTCTAGGAACAGTGGGTTAACTGGTCTAGGAACAGTGGGGTTAACTGGTCTAGGAACAGTGGGTTAACTGGTCTAGGAACAGTGGGGTTAACTGGTCTAGGAACAGTGGGTTAACTGGTCTAGGAACAGTGGGGTTAACTGGTCTAGGAACAGTGGGTTAACTGGTCTAGGAACAGTGGGGTTAACTGGTCTAGGAACAGTGGGGGTTAACTGGTCTAGGAACAGTGGGTTAACTGGTCTAGGAACAGAGAGGGGACTGGTCAGGGAACAGTGGGAACTGGAGAGGAACAGTGGGTTAGACTGGTCTAGGAACAGTGGGAGGAACTGGTCTAGGAACAGTGGGTTAACTGGTCTAGGAACAGTGGGGTTAACTGGTTAGGAAGGGTGGGTTATTGGTCTTTAGGAACAGTGGGTTAACTGGTCTATTGAACAGTGGGTTAACTGGTCAGGAACAGTGGGTTAACTGGTCTAGGAACAGTGGTTAACTGGTCTAGGAACAGTGGGGTTAACTGGTCTAGGAACAGTGGGTTAACTGCCTTGTCTAGGAACAGTGGGTTAACTGGTCTAGGAACAGTGGGTTAACTGGTCTAGGGGAACAGTGGGTTAACTGGTCTAGGAACAGTGGGGTTAACTGGTCTAGGAACAGTGGGTTAACTGGTCTAGGAACAGTGGGTTAACTGGTCTGTTAGGAACAGTGGGGGTTAACTGGTCTAGGAACAGTGGGTTAACTGGCCTAGGAAACAGGGTTAACTGGCCTAGGAACAGTGGGGTTAAACTGGTCTAGGAACAGTGGGTTAACTGGTCTGGGAACAGTGGGGTTAACTGGTTTAGGGAACAGTGGGGGTTAACTGGTCTAGGGAACAGGGTTAACTGGTCTAGGAACAGTGGGTTAACTGGTTCAGGGGAACAGTGGGTTAAACTGGTCTAGGAACAGTGGGCACTGGTCTAGGAACAGGGTTAACTGGTCTAGGGGAACAGTGGGTTAACTGGTTCTAGGAACAGTGGGTTAACTGGTTCTAGGAACAGTGGGGTTAAACTGGTCTAGGAACAGTGGGGTTAACTGGTCTAGGAACAGTGGGTTAACGGTGGATTCAACTGGTCTAGGGAACAGTGGGTTAACTGGTCTAGGAACAGTGGGGTTAAACTGGTCTAGGAACAGTGTGGTTAACTGGTCTAGGAACAGTGGGTTAACTGGTTCTAGGAACAGTGGGGTTAACTGGTTCAGGGGAACAGTGGGTTAACTGGTCTAGGAACAGTGGGTTAACTGGTCTAGGGGAACAGTGGGGTTAACTGCCTTGTCTAGGGAACAGTGGGGTTAACTGGTCTATGAACAGTGGGTTAACTGGTCTAGGAACAGTGGAGTTAACTGGACCTAGGAACAGTGGGTTAACTGGTCTAGGAACAGTGGGTTACTGGTCTACGGAACAGTGGGTTAACTGGTCTAGGAACAGTGGGGTTAACTGGTCTAGGAACAGTGGGTTAACTGGTCTAGGAACAGTGGGTTAACTGGTCTAGGAACAGTGGGTTAACTGGTCTAGGAACAGTGGGTTAACTGGTCTAGGAACAGTGGGTTAACTGGTCTAGGAACAGTGGGGTTAACTGGTCTAGGAACAGTGGGGTTAACTGGTCTAGGAACAGTGGGTTAACTGGCCTAGGAACAGTGGGGTTAACTGCCTTGTTTGGGGCAGAACGACAGATTTTGACCTTGTCAGCTCAGGGATTCGATCTAGCAGTCTTTCGGGTTACTGGTCCAACTCTCTAACCACTAGACTACCTGCTCTAACCACTAGGCTACCTGCTCTAACCACTAGGCTACCTGCTCTAACCACTAGGCTACCTGCTCTAACCACTAGGCTACCTGCTCTAACCACTAGGCTACCTGCTCTAACCACTAGGCTACCTGCTCTAACCACTAGGCTACCTGCTCTACTAACCACTAGGCTACCTGCTCTAACCACTAGGCTACCTGCCGATGAGCAGGGAGGCTGGGGACCAGGTAGCCTCACCAGTCAGGGCTCATCTGTGATGGATGTCATTTACTACTGAGCTGTGTGTTTGCAGACAAGACTGGGTCAAGAGCCTGTCAGGGCCAAATAGCTTTCTCCTGCTTGAGAGAGAGAGAGAGTAGGCTACAGTAGTGCTTTCAAGTGGGTGGACTCAGTCTCCATCACTGACTAGATAGATTTCTCCTCCTGTTCAGTATGTGATGTGTCTCCTCCATCTAAAACAGAGAATGCGATTCACTTCCTATTTAACTTTTGTGATTTCATTCATTCACTACAATGCGATGCAACGACTCTCTCCTCTCCATCTCTCCTCTCCATCTCTCCTCTCCATCTCTCCTCTCCATCTCTCCTCTCCATCTCTCCTCTCCATCTCTCTCCTCTCCATCTCTCTCCTCCATCTCTCCTCTCCATCTCTCCTCTCCATCTTTATCTGAATTTATTATGGTCCCAAGACCCACAACTGTTCTGCCTGCGGCTGACCTGTTCACCGGATGCTACCTGTCCCAGATCTATTATTTGACCCTACTGGTCATTTATGAACATTTGAACATCTTGGCCATGTTCTGTTATAATCTCCACCCGGCACAGCCAGAAGAGAACTGGCCACCCCTCATAGCCTGGTTCCTCTCTAGGTTTCTTCCTAGGTTCTGGCCTTTCTAGGGAGTTTTTTCTAGCCAACGTGCTTCTACACCCGCATTGCTTGCTGTTTGAGGTTTTAGACTGGGTTTCTGTACAGCACTTAGAGATATCAGCTGATGTACGAAGGGCTATATAAATACATTTGATTTGATTGTCCTGAGTGATGCCAACAAGTCTTCAACATAACACAGCTTAATACATAGACATGAATGTTTTAACAAGCTCTACCAGTTGAACAATCCCTCCAAGGTGGACTGCCCGTCTGTCTGTCTGTCTGTGTCTGTCTGTGTCTGCCGTGCTGTCTGTCTGCCGTGCTGTCTGTCTGTCTGTCTGTCTGTTGACCGTGCTGCTGCTCTCTGGTACATGAACCTAATCATATCCACTTAGACATGAATTCATCTTCCTTGAGATTTTACACTTCGTTGTAATGGGGATTCTGGATGCTTTTTAATGGGGATTCTGGATGCTTTTTAATGGGGATTCTGGATGCTTTTTAATGGGGATTCTGGATGCTTTTTAATGGGGATTCTGGATGCTTTTTAATGGGGATTCTGGATGCTTTTTAATGGGGATTCTGGATGCTTTTTAATGGGGATTCTGGATGCTTTTTAATGGGGATTCTGGATGCTTTTTAATGGGGATTCTGGATGCTTTTTGGCGGACATTTTGATAACACATGTTTTATTTGAAACTAACTGAGATATACTGGGGGAGTTACGCTAATGACGATCTTGATCACCTATCTAGCGTAGAGGCCGTCTAGCGTGGAGGCCGTCTAGCGTAGAAAACCTGTCTCCCTGTTCCTCTCAGTCTACAAGGTTTGTGTCAGATGTTGTTGAATAGAGCTGACATCTTTCCTCTAAAAGTCAGGCTGTCATTGTAAATCACAGTTAGATGTGAATAAAGGTGAAACAACATCTGTCCTCTTTTCTGTCTGTTATGTCTCGTATAGTGGATCTGTTGGGTCTGTCCTCTCTTCTGTCTGTTATGTCTCGTATAGTGGATCTGTTGGGTCCGTCCTCTCTTCTGTCTGTTATGTCTCGTATAGTGGATCTGTTGGGTCCGTCCTCTTTTCTGTCTGTTATGTCTCGTATAGTGGATCTGTTGGGTCTGTCCTCTCTTCTGTCTGTTATGTCTCGTATAGTGGATCTGTTGGATCTGTTATGTCTCGTATAGTGGATCTGTTGGGTCTGTCCTCTCTTCTGTCTGTTATGTCTCGTATAGTGGATCTGTTGGATCTGTTATGTCTCGTATAGTGGATCTGTTGGGTCTGTCCTCTCTTCTGTCTGTTATGTCTCGTATAGTGGATCTGTTGTGTCTGTCCGCTTTTCTGTCTGTTATGTCTCGTATAGTGGATCTGTTGGGTCTGTCCTCTCTTCTGTTTGTTATGTCTCGTATAGTGGATCTGTTGGGTCTGTCCTCTCTTCTGTTTGTTATGTCTCGTATAGTGGATCTGTTGGGTCTGTTATGTCTCGTATAGTGGATCTGTTGTGTCTGTCCGCTTTTCTGTCTGTTATGTCTCGTATAGTGGATCTGTTGGGTCTGTCCTCTCTTCTGTTTGTTATGTCTCGTATAGTGGATCTGTTGGGTCTGTCCTCTCTTCTGTTTGTTATGTCTCGTATAGTGGATCTGTTGGGTCTGTTATGTCTCGTATAGTGGATCTGTTGGGTCTGTCCTCTCTTCTGTCTGTTATGTCTCGTATAGTGGATCTGTTGGGTCTGTCCTCTCTTCTGTCTGTTATGTCTCGTATAGTGGATCTGTTGGGTCCGTCCTCTCTTCTGTCTGTTATGTCTCGTATAGTGGATCTGTTGGGTCCGTCCTCTTTTCTGTCTGTTATGTCTCGTATAGTGGATCTGTTGGGTCTGTCCTCTTTTCTGTCTGTTATGTCTCGTATAGTGGATCTGTTGGGTCTGTCCTCTTTTCTGTCTGTTATGTCTCGTATAGTGGATCTGTTGGGTCTGTCCTCTCTTCTGTCTGTTATGTCTCGTATAGTGGATCTGTTGGATCTGTTATGTCTCGTATAGTGGATCTGTTGGGTCTGTCCTCTCTTCTGTCTGTTATGTCTCGTATAGTGGATCTGTTGGATCTGTTATGTCTCGTATAGTGGATCTGTTGGGTCTGTCCTCTCTTCTGTCTGTTATGTCTCGTATAGTGGATCTGTTGTGTCTGTCCGCTTTTCTGTCTGTTATGTCTCGTATAGTGGATCTGTTGGGTCTGTCCTCTCTTCTGTTTGTTATGTCTCGTATAGTGGATCTGTTGGGTCTGTTATGTCTCGTATAGTGGATCTGTTGGGTCTGTCCTCTCTTCTGTTTGTTATGTCTCGTATAGTGGATCTGTTGGGTCTGTTATATCTCGTATAGTGGGTCTGTTGGGTCTGTTATGTCTCGTATAGTGGATCTGTTGGGTCTGTTATGTCTCGTATAGTGGGTCTGTTGTTGTAACATCTGTCTGC
>NW_027035605.1:0-11012 GCF_034236695.1 Oncorhynchus nerka
ATGCCATGCTCCTCTCTTTAACCTCCTTGGGTCTAATGGCTCTCCTGTATCCTAAGAGAGATCTCTCTGTTTTCCCATAACACCAGCTGTTCCGGTATGTGTGTGTGTACGTGTGTGTGTGTTCTCGTGCCTGTAGCTGTCATGTTCTTGCAATGACAATCTTTATACATGCCCGAAATATTGATAGCGGCAAAAGCATTTGGACCGTTATTCACTCTCCATGCCCGCTTAATTGATTCCTATGCAATCTTGTATTAACCTACCTGTGGTGAAATTAATTATGTAGTCACAGGATACAACGGTATATAAACAAAGCACAGCAAGGATGATCTTTATATATTCCTCTGGGTCATCTAGTGGAATATGATGAAGAATTTGCTCACAACCAATTATTTTGGCAAGCCATTATTTTCGTTAATGCTGTTTACTCTTGAGATGTGTTTTTTCATCCAACCTCCCCAACTGTTCCCCTCTATCCCAGTTTGCAAATCTATTCTGAGGAATTGGTTTTAAACCATAAAAACAGACTCTGTTTGGATTATTGGGTGTGGGAGGAAAACCTGTTTGGTTATGCCAGGCAGTGTGTGTGTGTGTGTGTGTGTGTGTGTGTGTGTGTGTGTGTGTGTGTGTGTGTGTGTGTGTGTGTGTGTGTGTGTGTGTTTGTGTGCGTGTCTCTGTGTGTGTGTGCGCGCTCGTTTGTGCGCATTCATGTGCATGCGTAGTGCACTGGTGTGTGTGTGTGTGTGTGTGTCTCAAATACACAGAGGTTAAATATCCCACATGTAAAATGTGTTTGTAAGTACATGTATATGAATAAATACTAGAGCAACAATACATTTTACATTTACAAATTCTATTTGATTGCGGTTGGTCGATGATAAGCATGCAGCATCAGGGTATTGATTGGGGAAACGTTGAAGACTGGCAGCTGTGGTTGAAGTGTATGGAGGGATAATTAGACACTACCGGCTAGCCCAGTAATTACACACATCAGCTGTAACTCAGACTGCAGCTCATTGCATTTCAAATAGTGATGGCGTGCCATGCTCTCCATCCAGGTGTGAGTCCCAAATGGCACCCTATCCCCTATATAATGTACTACTTTTAACCAGAACCCTATTGGCTTTGGTCAAAAGTAGTGGACTATACAGGGAATAGGGTGCGACGTTGGATGTATCCCAGAAAGCTCCTGTTTAGTAAGTCCTCCCCTCCCCTCTCCTCTGAGCCTGAGGATTACGTGGGGTTGAAGGTGTCTGTCGCTTCGAGTGGGAAAATCATTTGTAGGATCACCAGGTTCCTTTCTCTCCATGACCCCAACGATGTCTGTCTGTCAGCCTGTCTGTCAGCCTGTCTGTCTGCTTGCCTGTCTGTCTGCTTGCCTGTCTGTCTGCCTGTCTGTCTGCCTGTCTGCCTGTCTGTCCGTCTGTCTGTCCGTCCGTCCGTCCGTCCGTCCGTCCGTCTGTCTGCCTGCTTGCTTGCTTGCTTGCTTGCCTTGGCATGATTAAATATGGATCTGGGGCCAGAGTTTCACAGCAGCACTTCAGAGAAGAGGAAAAACACACTGCACTGAATAAGGAAGGCCTCTGCTCGGGTGATAGATAGAATAACCATGAAAATATTGTCATATTTCTTCTCTGAGAGCAGGGCTTTGGTGTATTGAAGACAAAGACTTTTGAATCTGGTTTGTCATCAAAGGTGGTAATTTGGAGTATACATTATGCCAATCTTGTTTTCTTTCCAGACAAACCTGGCCGCATTCAAGGTTCTGTTCTGTGCAAAAAAAGATGGCCATGGGTCAAACAGTACTACATTTACATTTAAGTCATTTAGCAGACGCTCTTATCCAGAGCGACTTACAAATTGGTGCGTTCACCTTATGACATCCAGTGGAACAGCCACTTTACAATAGTGCATCTAAATCTTTTAAGGGGGGGGGTGAGAAGGATTACTTTATCCTATCCTAGGTATTCCTTAAAGAGGTGGGGTTTCAGGTGTCTCCGGAAGGTGGTGATTGACTCCGCTGTCCTGGCGTCGTGAGGGAGTTTGTTCCACCATTGGGGGGCCAGAGCAGCGAACAGTTTTGACTGGGCTGAGCGGGAACTGTACTTCCTCAGTGGTAGGGAGGCGAGCAGGCCAGAAGTGGATGAACGCAGTGCCCTTGTTTGGGTGTAGGGCCTGATCAGAGCCTGGAGGTACTGAGGTGCCGTTCCCCTCACAGCCCTGGGGGACGCCAGTGGTGAGAGCGCGTGGTGAGGAGACAGATTCTCGCCACGCCACCTGGTAGGAGCGACCTGTCAGGTAGGACGCAATCCAAGCGTGGGCCGCGCCGGAGATGCCCAACTCGGAGAGGGTGGAGAGAAGGATCTGATGGTTCACAGTATCGAAGGCAGCCGATAGGTCTAGAAGGATGAGAGCAGAGGAGAGAGAGTTAGCTTTAGCAGTGCGGAGCGCCTCCGTGATACAGAGAAGAGCAGTCTCAGTTGAATGACTAGTCTTGAAACCTGACTGATTTGGATCAAGAAGGTCATTCTGAGAGAGATAGCGGGAGAGCTGGCCAAGGACGGCACGTTCAAGAGTTTTGGAGAGAAAAGAAAGAAGGGATACTGGTCTGTAGTTGTTGACATCGGAGGGATCGAGTGTAGGTTTTTTTCAGAAGGGGTGCAACTCGGAAGGGCGTATGCCAGCGGTCAGGGATGAGTTGATGAGCGAGGTGAGGTAAGGGAGAAGGTCTCCGGAAATGGTCTGGAGAAGAGAGGGGATAGGGTCAAGCGGGCAGGTTGTTACGTCGGCCGTCACAAGACGAGATTTCATCTGGAGAGAGAGGGAGAAAGAGGTCAGAGCACAGGGTAGGGCAGTGTGCAGAACCAGCGGTGTCGTTTGACTTAGCAAACGAGGATCGGATGTCGTCGACCTTCTTTTCAAAATGGTTGACGAAGTCATCTGCAGAGAGGGAGGAGGGGGGAGGGGAGGAGGATTCAGGAGGGAGGAGAAGGTGGCAAAGAGCTTCCTAGGGTTAGAGGCAGATGCTTGGAATTTAGAGTGGTAGAAAGTGGCTTTAGCAACCAGAGACAGAAGAGGAAAATGTAGAGAGGAGGAGTGAAAGGATGCCAGGTAAACAGGGAGGCGAGTTTTTCCTCCATTTCGCTCGGCTGCCAGAGCCCTGTTCTGAGCTCGCAATGAGTCGTCGAGCCACGGAGCGGGAGGGAGGACGAGCCCCGGCCTGGAGGATAGGGGACATAGAGTCAAAGGATGCAGAAAGGGAGGAGAGGAGGGTTGAGGAGGCAGAATCAGGAGATAGGTTGGAGAAGGTTTGAGCAGAGGAAGAGATGATAGGATGGAAGAGGAGAGAGTAGCGGGAGAGAGAGCGAAGGTTGGGACGGCGCGATACCATCCAGTAGGGGCAGTGTGGGAAGTGTTGGATGAGAGCGAGAGGGAAAAGGATACAAGGTAGTGGTCGGAGACTTGGAGGAGTTGCAATGAGGTTAGTGGAAGAACAGCATCTAGTAAAGATGAGGTTGAGCGTGTGCCTGCCTTGTGAGTAGGGGGAAGGTGAGAGGGTGAGGTCAAAAGAGGAGAGGGAGTGGAAAGAAGGAGGCAGAGAGGAATGAGTCAAAGGTAGACGGGGGAGGTTAAAAGTCGCCCAGAACTGTGAGAGGTGAGCCGTCCTCAGGAAAGGAGCTTATCAAGGCATCAAGCTCATTGATGAACTCTCGAGGGAACCTGGAGGCGATAAATGATAAGGATGTTAAGCTTGAAAGGGCTGGTAACTGTGACAGCATGGAATTCAAAGGAGGCGATAGACAGATGGGTAAGGGGAGAAAGAGAGAATGACCACTTGGGAGAGATGAGGATCGGTGCCACCACCCCGCTGACCAGAAGCTCTCGGGTGTGCGAGAACACGTGGGCGGACGAGAGAGCAGTAGGGTAGCAGTGTTATCTGTGGTGATCCATGTTTCCGTCAGTGCCAAGAAGTCGAGGGACTGGAGGGAGGCATAGGCTGAGATGAACTCTGCCTTGTTGGCCGCAGATCGGCAGTTCCAGAGGCTACCGGAGACCTGGAACTCCACGTGGGTCGTGCGCGCTGGGACCACCAGATTAGGTGACGCGGCCACGCGGTGTGGAGCGTTTGTATGGTCTGTGCAGAGAGGAGAGAACAGGGATAGACAGACACATAGTTGACAGGCTACAGAAGAGGCTACGCTAATGCAAAGGAGATTGAATGACAAGTGGACTACACGTCTCGAATGTTCAGAAAGTTGCTTACGTAGCAAGAATCTTATTGACTAAAATGATTAAAATGATACAGTACTGCTGAAGTAGGCTAGCTGGCAGTGGCTGCGTTGTTGACTTTGTAGGCTAGCTGGCAGTGGCTGCGTTGTTGACACTACACTAATCAAGTCGTTCCGTTGAGTGTGATAGTTTCTACAGTGCTGCTATTCGGGGCTAGCTGGCTAGCTAGCAGTGTTGATTACGTTACGTTGCGTTAAAAGAACGACAATAGCTGGCTAGCTAACCTAGAAAATCGCTCTAGACTACACAATTATCTTTGATACAAAGACGGCTATGTAGCTAGCTATGTAGCTAGCTACGATCAAACAAATCAAACCGTTGTACTGTAATGAAATGAAATGAAGATGTGATACTACCTGTGGAGCGAAGCGGAATGCGACCGGGTTGTTGAGTGAGGAAGTTATATTCGGTAGACGTTGGCTAGCTGTTGGCTAGCTAGCAGTGTCTCCTACGTTAAGGACGACAAATAGCTGGCTAGCTAACCTCGGTAAATTAAGATAATCACTCTAAGACTACACACTCTAAACTACAAAACTAAACTGCAATTATCTTTGATACAAAGACGGCTATGTAGCTAGCTAAGAAGAAATTGCTAAGATTAGGCAAATCAAACCGTTGTACTATAGTGAAATGTAATGAAATGTATACTACATGCGGACCGAAGTGCGAATGCGACCGCATACCTTTATTTAACTAGGCAAGTCAGTTAAGAACAAATTCTTATTTTCAATGATGGCCTAGGAATGGTGGGTTAACTGCCTTGTTCAGGAGCAGAACGACAGACTTTTACCTTGTCACCTCGGGGATTCAATCTTGCAACCTTTCAGTTACTTTTCCAACGCTCTAACCACTAAGCTACCTGCTGTATGTGAAGTGCAAGAAGGAGAGGTGTGTGATTAAAGGCAGAGAAAGTAAAATGGTGTTGCTTGTGGAGAGCAGGAGTGTGTTGTCTGTCTGTCAGGTCGAAATGTAGAGGGATTCATCGGAGTGGAGAAAGTTCTGTGTGTGTCATTAGTCCCTTGTCTGGGTCCTGCACCCCAGCAGAGTGATGGGCCCCGGGCTGTGCAGTCACAGAAAGGACTGCTGTTTTCTTCCACCACTCTCGAAATGATCATACAGTTGAAATCAGAAGTTTACATACACTTACGTTGGGATTCAATAAAACTCATTTTTCAACCCCTCCACAAATGTATTGTTAACAAACTATAGTTTTGACAAGTCGGTTAGGACATCTACTTTGTGCATGATTTTTAAGTAATTTTTCCAACAATTGTTTACAGACAAATTATTACTTATAATTAGTATTACTTATAGTATTACTTATAATTCACTGTATCACAAATCCAGTGGGTCAGCAGTTTACATACACTAAGTTGACTGTCCCTTTAAACAGAAAAGTCCAGAAAAATTATGTCATATTTAAAAACCTCTGATAGGCTAATTGACATAATTTGAGTCAATTGGAGGAGGTGTACCTGTGGATGTATTTCAAAGCCTACCTTCAAATTCAGTGCCTTTTGCTCATAGGAAAATCAAAAGAAATCAGCCAAGACCTGAGAAAAAAATTGTAGACCTCCACAAGTCTGGTTCATCCTTGGGAGCAATTGCCAAATGCCTGAAGGTACCACATTCATCTGTAAAAACAATAACACCATGGGGCCATGCAGCCATCATACCGCTCAGGGAGGAGACGCCTTCTGTCTCCTAGAGATGAACGTGCCTTAGTGTGAAAAGTGCAAATCAATCCCAGAACAACAGCAAAGGACCTTGTGAAGATGCTGGAGGAAACAGGTATTTATATCCACAGTAAACGATTCCTATATCGACATAACCTGAAAGGCCGCTCAGCAAGGAAAAAGCCACTGCTCCAAAACCACCATAAAAAAAGCCAGACTACGGTTTGCAACTGCACATGGGGACAAAGATTGTACTTTTTGGAGAAATGTCCTCTGGTCTGATGAAACAAAAATGTAACTGTTTGGACATAATGATCATCGTTATGTTTGGAGGAAAAAGGGGAGGCTTGCAAGCTGAAGAACACCATCCCAACCGTGGCTGGCAGCATCATGTTGTGGGGGTGCTTTGCTGCAGGAGGGACTGGCGCACTTCACAAAATAGATGGCATCATGAGGTAGGAAAATTATATGGATATATTGAAGCAACATCTCAAGACATCATGCTTGGGTCTTCCAAATGGACAATAACGCCAAGCATACTTCCAAAGTTGTGGCAAAATGGCTTAAGGACAACAAAGTCAAGGTATTAGAGTGGCCATACATTTACATTTACATTTAAGTCATTTAGCAGACGCTCTTATCCAGAGCGACTTACAAATTGGTGCTTTCACCTTATGACATCCAGTGGAACAGCCACTTTACAATAGTGCATCTAGGTCTTTTAAGGGGGGAGAAGGATTACTTTATCCTATCCTAGGTATTCCTTAAAGAGGTGGGGTTTCAGGTGTCTCCGGAAGGTGGTGATTGACTCCGCTGTCCTGGCGTCGTGAGGGAGTTTGTTCCACCATTGGGGGCCAGAGCAGCGAACAGTTTTGACTGGGCTGAGCGGGAACTGTACTTCCTCAGTGGTAGGGAGCGAGCAGGCCAGAGGTGGATGAACGCAGTGCCCTTGCGCCAGGTGTAGGGCCTGATCAGAGCCTGGAGGTACTGAGGTGCCGTTCCCCTCACAGCTCCGTAGGCAAGCACCATGGTCTTGTAGCGGATCTGAGCTTCAACTGGAAGCCAGTGGAGAGCAGAGGAGCGGGGTGACGTGAGAGAACTTGGGAAGGTTGAACACCAGACAGGCTGCAAGGCGTTCTGGATGAGTTGTAGGGGTTTAATGGCACAGGCAGGAGCCCAGCCAACAGCGAGGTGCAGTAATCCAGACGGGAGATGACAAGTGCCTGGATTAGGACCTGCGCCGCTTCCTGTGTGAGGCAGGGTCGTACTCTGCGGATGTTGTAGAGCATGAACCTACAGGAACGGGCCACCGCCTTGATGTTATTTGAGAACGACAGGGTGTTGTCCAGGATCACGCCAAGGTTCTTAGCGCTCTGGGACGAGGACACAATGGAGTTGTCAACCGTGATGGCGAGATCATGGAACGGCAGTCCTTCCCCGGGAGGAAGAGCAGCTCCGTCTTGCGAGGGTTCAGCTTGAGGTGATGATCCGTCATCCACACTGATATGTCTGCCAGACATGCAGAGATGCGATTAGCCACCCACTGGTCGTCCCAGAAGGGGAAAGGAGAAGATTAATTGTGTGTCGTCTGCATAGCAATGATAGGAGAGACCATGTGAGGTTATGACAGAGCCAAGTGACTTGGTGTATAGCGAGAATAAGAGAGGGCCTAGAACAGAGCCCTGGGGACACCAGTGGTGAGAGCACGTGGTGAGGAGACGGATTCTCGCCACGCCACCTGGTAGGAGCGACCTGTCAGGTAGGACGCAATCAGCGTGGGCCGCGCGGAGATGCCCAACTCGGAGGGGTGGAGAGGAGGATCTGATGGTTCACAGTATCGAAGGCAGACGATAGGTCTAGAAGGATGAGAGCAGAGGAGAGAGAGTTAGCTTTAGCAGTATGGAGCGCCTCCGATGATACAGAGAAGAGCAGTCTCAGTTGAATGACTAGTCTTGAAACCTGACTGATTTGGATCAAGAAGGTCATTCTGAGAGAGATAGCGGGAGAGCTGGCCAAGGATGGCACGTTCAAGAGTTTGGAGAGAAAAGAAAGAAGGGATACTGGTCTGTAGTTGTTGACATCGGAGGGATCGAGTGTAGGTTTTTTTCAGAAGGGGTGCAACTCCGCTCTCTTGAAGACAGGAGGAACATAGCCAGCGGTCAGGGATGAGTTGATGAGCGAGGTGAGAGTAAGGGAGAAGGTCACCGGAGATGGTCTGGAGAAGAGAGGAGGGGATAGGGTCAAGCGGGCAGGTTGTTGGGCGGCCGGCCGTCACAAGACGCGAGGATGTCATCTGGAGAGAGAGGGGAGAAGAGGTCAGAGCACAGGGTAGGGCAGTGTGAGCAGAACCAGCGGTGTCGTTTGACTTAGCAAACGAGGATCGGATGTCGTCGACCTTCTTTTCAAAATGGTTGACGAAGTCATCTGCAGAGAGGGAGGGGGGGAGGAGGATTCAGAGGGAGGAGAAGGTGGCAAAGAGCTTCCCTAGGGTTAGAGGCAGATGCTTGGAATTTAGAGTGGTAGAAAGTGGCTTTAGCAGCAGAGACAGAGGAGGAAAATGTAGAGAGGAGGGTGAAAGGATGCCAGGTCCCAGGGAGGTGAGTTTTCCTCCATTTCCGCTCGGCTGCCCGGAGCCCTGTTCTGTGAGCTCGCAATGAGTCGTCGAGCCACGGAGGCGGGAGGGAGGACCCGAGCCCGGCCTGGAGGATAGGGGACATAGAGAGTCAAAGGATGCAGAAAGGGAGGAGAGGAGGGTTGAGGAGGCAGAATCAGGAGATAGGTTGGAGAAGGTTTGAGCAGAGGGAAGAGATGATAGGATGGAAGAGAGAGAGAAAGCGGGGAGAGAGAGCGAAGGTTGGGACGGCGCGATACCATCCTGAGTAGGGGCAGTGTGGGAAGTGTTGGATGAGGGCGAGAGGAAAAGGATACAAGAGTGGTGGTCGGAGACTTGAGGAGTTGCAATGAGGTTAGTGGAGGAACAGCATCTAGTAAAGATGAGGTCGAGCGTATTGCCTGCCTTGGAGTAGGGGGAAGGTGAGAGGTGAGTCAAAGAGAGAGGAGTGGAAGAAGGAGGCAGAGAGGAAATGAGTCAAAAGGTAGACGTGGGGAGGTTAAGTGCCAGAACTGTGAGAGGTGAGCCGTCCTCAGGAAAGGAGCTTATCAAGGCATCAAGCTCATTGATGAACTCTCGAGGGAACCTGGAGGGCGATAAATGATAAGGATGTTAAGCTTGAAAGGGCTAGTAACTGTGACAGCATGGAATTCAAAGGAGCGATAGACAGATGGGTAAGGGAGAAAGAGAGTATGACCACTTGGGAGAGATGAGGATCCCGGTGCCACCACCCCGCTGACCAGAAGCTCTCGGGGTGTGCGAGAGCACGTGGGCGGACGAAGAGAGAGCAGTAGGAGTAGCGGTGTTGTCTGTGGTGATCCATGTTTCCGTCAGAGCCAAGAAGTCAGGACTGGAGGGAGGTATAGAGCTGAGATGAACTCTGCCTTGTTGGCCGCAGATCGGCAGTTCCAGAGGCTACCGGAGACCTGGAACTCCACGTGGGTCGTGCGCGCTGGGACCACCAGATTAGGGTGGCCGCGGCCATGCGGTGTGGAGCGTTTGTATGGTCTGTGCAGAGAGGAGAGAACAGGGATAGACAGACACATAGTTGACAGGCTAGAGAAGAGGCTACGCTAATGCAGAGGAGATTGGAATGACAAGTGGACTACACGTCTCGAATGTTCAGAAAGTTAAGCTATCACAAGTTAAGCCATCACAAAGCCCTGACCTCAATCCCATAGAACATTTGTGAGCAAAACTGAAAAAGTATGTGCGAGCGAGGCCTAAAAACCTTACTCAGATACTACAGCTCTGTCAGAAGAAATGGGCCAAAATTCACCCAACTTATTGTAGGAAGCTTGTGGAAGGCTACCTGAAACATTGGACCCAAGTTAAACAATTGAAAGGCAATGCTACCAAATACTAATTGAGTGTATGTAAACTTCTGACCCACTGGGAATGTGATGAAAGAAATAAAAACTGAAATAAATCATTCTCTCTACTATTATTCTGAAATGTAACATTCTTAAAATAAAGTGGTGATCCTAACTGACCTAAGACAAGGAATGTTTACTCTGAGTAAATGTCAAGAATTGTGAAAACCTGAGTTGAAATGTATTTGGCTAAGGTGTATGTAAACTTCCGACTTAAACTGTAGGTGTAAATTGAGCAGATGTTAGCCTCTCTTCCACTAGATGTCAACAGTCTTTAGAAAGAGTTTCGGGATGGTTTTGGAAAAATGAGCCAGAAATGGTAGTTTTCTAAAGTGGCTCTCATTTTGTGTAGTGTTTCCAAGCATATGAATGAGGCGTTCTTTGGAAAAGTTTATTACATTTACATTTACATTTAGTCATTTAGCAAGCGCTCTTATCCAGAAGCGACTTACAAATTAGTCCTGCGTCACCTTAAGACATCCAGTGGAACAGCCACTTTACAATAGTGCATCTAAATCTAGTAAGGGGGGTGAGAAGGATTACTTTATCCTATCCTAGGTATTCCTGAAAGAGGTGGGGTTTCAGGTGTCTCCGGAAGGTGGTGATTGACTCCGCTGTCCTGGCGTCGTGAGGGAGTTTGTTCCACCATTGGGGGGCCAGAGCAGCGAACAGTTTTGACTGGGCTGCGCGGGAACTGTACTTCCTCAGTGGTAGGGAGGCGAGCAGGCCAGAGGTGGATGAACGCAGTGCCCTTGTTTGGGTGTAGGGCCTGATCAGAGCCTGGAGGTACTGAGGTGCCGTTCCCCTCACAGCTCCGTAGGCAAGCACCATGGTAACATTAGTATTAGACATTTAAGTCATTTAGCAGACGCTCTTATCCAGAGCGACTTACAAATTGGTGCTTTCACCTTATGACATCCAGTGGAACAGCCACTTTACAATAGTGCATCTAGGTCTTTTAAGGGGGTGAGAAGGATTACTTTATCCTATCCTAGGTATTCCTTAAAGAGGTGGGGTTTCAGGTGTCTCCGGAAGGTGGTGATTGACTCCGCTGTCCTGGCG
>NW_027035606.1:0-11014 GCF_034236695.1 Oncorhynchus nerka
GAACAGGCTCCGGGCAGCCGAGCGGAAATGGAGGAAACTCGCCTCCCCTGCGGACCTGACATCCTTTCACTCCCTCCTCTCTACATTTTCCTCCTCTCTCTCTGCTGCTAAAGCCACTTTCTACTCTAAATTCCAAGCATCTGCCTCTAACCCTAGGAAGCTCTTTGCAACCTTTCTCCTCCCTCCTGGAATCCTCCTCCCCTCCCCCCTCCTCCCTCTCTGCAGATGACTTCGTCCAACCATTTTTGAAAAGAAGGTCGACGACATCCGATCGTTTGCTAAGTCAAACGACACACCTGGTTCTGCTCCACTGCCCTGCACCCTGTGCTCTGACCCTTTCTCCCTCTCTACTCCAGATGAAATCTCGCGTCTTGTGAGGCCGGGCCGCCCTACAACCTGCCCGGCTTGACCCTATCCCCTCCTCTCTTCTCCAGACCATTTCCCGAGACCTCCTCCTTACCTCACCTCGCTCATCAACTCATCCCTGACCGCTAGCTCGTCCCTTCCGTCTTCAAGAGAGCGAGAGTTGCACCCTTCTGAAAAAACCTACACTCGATCCTCCGATGTCAACAACTACAGACCAGTATCCCTTCTTTCTTTTCTCTCCAAAACTCTTGAACGTGCCGTCCTTGGCCAGCTCTCCGCTATCTCTCTCAGAATGACCTTCTTGATCCAAATCAGTCAGGTTTCAAGACTAGTCATTCAACTGAGACTGCTCTTCTCTCTGTATCACGGAGGCGCTCCGCACTGCTAAAGCTAACTCTCTCTCCTCTGCTCTCATCCTTCTAGACCTATCGGCTGCCTTCGATACTGTGAACCATCAGATCCTCCTCCTCCACCCTCTCCGAGTTGGGCATCTCCGGTGCGGCCACGCTTAGTTGCGTCCTACCTGACAGGTCGCTCCTACCAGGTGGCGTGGCGAGAATCTGTCTCTCACCAGTGCTCTCTCACCACTGGTGTCCCCCAGAGGCTCTGTTCTAGGCCCTCTCCTATTCTCGCTATACACCAAGTCACTTGGCTCTGTCATAACCTCACATGGTCTCTCCTATCATTGCTATGCAGACGACACACAATTAATCTTCTCCTTTCCCCCTTCTGATGACCAGGTGGCGAATCGCATCTCTGCATGTCTGGCAGACATATCCGTGTGGATGACGGATCACCACCTCAAGCTGAACCTCGGCAAGACGGAGCTGCTCTTCCTCCCGGGGAAGGACTGCCCGTTCCATGATCTCGCCATCACGGTTGACAACTCCATTGTGTCCTCCTCCCAGAGCGCTAAGAACCTTGGCGTGATCCTGGACAACACCCTGTCGTTCTCAACTAACATCATCAAGGCGGTGGCCCGTTCCTGTAGGTTCATGCTCTACAACATCCGCAGAGTACGACCCTGCCTCACACAGGAAGCGGCGCAGGTCCTAATCCAGGCACTTGTCATCTCCCGTCTGGATTACTGCAACTCGCTGTTGGCTGGGCTCCCTGCCTGTGCCATTAAACCCCTACAACTCATCCAGAACGCCGCAGCCCGTCTGGTGTTCAACCTTCCCAAGTTCTCTCCACGTCACCTCGCTCCTCCGCTCCCTCCACTGGCTTCCAGTTGAAGCTCGCATCCGCTACAAGACCATGGTGCTTGCCTACGGAGCTGTGAGGGGAACGGCACCTCAGTACCTCCAGGCTCTGATCAGGCCCTACACCCAAACAAGGGGCACTGCGTTCCATCCACCTCTGGCCTGCTCGCCTCCCTACCACTGAGGAAGTACAGTTCCCCTCAGCCCAGTCAAAACTGTTCGCTGCTCTGGCCCCCCAATGGTGGAACAAACTCCCTCACGACGCCAGGACAGCGGAGTCAATCACCACCTTCCGGAGACACCTGAAACCCCACCTCTTTAAGGAATACCTAGGATAGGATAAAGTAATCCCTCTCACCCCCTCCCCTGAAAAGATTTAGATGCACTACTGTTCCACTGGAGGTCATAAGGTGAATGCACCAATTTAAATGTAATGAAACAGGATGCACCTGAGCCCTATTTTGAGTCTCATAGCAAAGGGTCTGAATACTTATGTAAATAAAGTATTTCTATTTTCTATTTTTAATAATTGTGCAAACATTTCTTAACCTGTTTTCGCTTTGTCATTATGGGGTTATTGTGTGTAGATGGATAAGGAATTGTACTTATTGAATCCGTTTTAGAACAAGGCTGTAATGTAACAGCATGTGGAAAAGGGGAAGGGGATCTCGGTACTTTCCAAATACACTATATTATTATAACTTAATGAGTCTTATGCTCAGGACAAATATGTAAGAGATGTGACTGTGCCAAAGTTCAGCCCGCAACTAGCCATTTATATTAGCAGTTCTGACTTGTGACTTTTATTTTTACTGAGGCCTCAGTGAAAGTAAGTCAGAGATGTTAAATGATAATATAGATGCCTAGTTGTGGGACAAGGGAAGCCAGATTAAAAAAAAATATATATATATATATTTTACTAGGCAAGTCAGTTAAGAACAAATTCTTATTTTCAATGACGGCCTATGAACAGTGGCAGAACGACAGATTTGTACCTTGTCAGTTCGGGGGTTTGAACTTGCAACCTTCCGGTTACTAGTCCAATGCTCTAACCACTAGGCTACCCTGTCACCCCAGGGCCCTAGCCAGATTCATTACCCCATAGAGAATTTGTAAATCAAATTGATAACGTGTCTCTGATACAGTATTTTAGAGACCTTTTTTTAAAAGTGTCTGTGAACCATTCATGTCTGTTTTAACCCGTTAGATGCCAGGATGGAGTGTTGTGAGGTGGAGCCACGCTATACCATCGAGCAGACTCCACCTCCTCCTTCAGCGTCTCCGTCTCAGGGATGACCAAGCCACAGATCATCCAGGCTTTAGCATCCCTAGAGCGGCTAGATCCCGACCATCGCCCTCGTACTGCAATGACACCCACACCGCCAACCCCACAACCAACACTACCCCTACCACAGCCTCCGCCCAGCCCCCTCCCTCCTCCTCCTCCTCTTCCTCCTCTCCTTGGCCTCCGTCACCACGAGACACCTGGGCTGGATGGCGCTCCCTGTCGCTTTCAGCAACAGCATGAAACCTCGCCCGCGCTGTACCCCAGCAGTCGGAGTTCAGAGGTCATTCAGCCATGACATCATGGCGGAGGAGGACTGGGACCTGGAGGAGAAGGTAGAGGAGCACATGAGGTGAGGAGGGGGCAAGAGGGCCGTTGAGAGAGTGGGTTTAATTTATGGAGACAGAAAGAGATGTGGCCTATAGGACAGTAATGAGTAGAGGTGTGGGCCTATGCAAGACAGTAATGAGGAGAGATGTGGGCCTATAGGACAGTAATGAGGAGAGAGGAGGGACAGATGAGGGGCCTATAGGACAGTAATGAGAGAGATGGGCCTATAGGACAGTAATGAGGAGAGATAACAGGAGTAATGAGGAGAGATGTGGGCCTATAGGACAGTAATGAGAGATGGGGCCTATAGGACTGTAATGAGAGAGATGTGGGCCTATAGACATAATGAGGAGAGGGCCTATAGACAGTAATGAGGAGAGATGTGGGCCTATAGGACAGTAATGTAGGAGAGATGTGGGCCTATAGGACAGTCATGAGTAGAGGTGTGGGCCTATGGGACAGTAATGAGAGAGATGGGGCCTATAGGACAGTAATGAGGAGAGTTGTGTGCCTATAGGACTACGAGGAGATGTGGGCCTATAGACAGTAATGAGGAGAGATGTGTCTAGTAGACTGTATGAGTAGAGATGTGGGCCTATAGGACTGTAATGAGTAGAGATGTGGGCCTATAGACAGTAATGGTGAGAGATGTGGGCCTATAGGACTGTAATGGGTAGAGATGTGGCTCATAGGACTGTAATGAGTAGGAGATGTGGACCTATAGGACAGTAATGAGGAGAGAGATATGGGCCTATAGACAGTAATGAGTGAGAGATATGGGCCTACTGCTTAAAGAGATGCTAGAAGAAGATTAGGAGCGAACGGTGAATCATGAAAAAGAGAAGGATGGTTATTTGAGGTGAACACCCATAGGGGGGGCGGGGAGAAACTAGTCTTGCTATTTGAAGAGGAGGATGATTATATCATTATCAGACAACGCCCGAGGCCCCAGACGATGACTTATTCTCCTGCTGTTAGTTGTTAGTCTGGGCTACTTTGGGTCAGGTGTAGGGAGAGAGATGATTGCATCCAGGCAATCATACATATCTACTCCATCACCAGTAACCCTGTACATATCTACCCATCACCCAGTAATCCCTGTACATATCTACCCTCCATCACTCCAGTAACCCTACATATCTACTCCATCACTCCAGTATCCCTGTACATATCTACCTCCATCACTCCAGTAACCCTGTACATATCTACCTCCATCACTCCAGTATCCCTGTACATATCTACCTCCATCACCCAGTATCCCTGTACATATCTACCTCCCCATCACTCCAGTATCCCTGTACATATCTTACCTCCATCACCAGGCACCCAGCCATCTACCTCCATCACCCAGTACATATCTACCTCCATCACCCAGTATCCCTGTACATATCTACCCCATCACTCCAGTATCCCTGTACATATCTACCCATCACTCCAGTATCCCTGTACATATCTACCTCCATCACTCCAGTAACCCTGTACATATCTACCTCCATCACTCCAGCATACTACTCCATCACTCCAGTATCCCTGTACATATCTACCTCCATCACTCCAGTATCCTGTACATATCTACTCCATCACTCCAGTAACCCTGTACATATCTACCTCCCATCACCATAACCCTGTACATATCTACCTGTCACCCAGTATCCCTGCACATATCTACCTCCATCACTCCAGTAACCCTGTACATATCTCCACCCCATCACCCAGTATCCCTGTACATATCTCACCTCATCACTCCAGTAATCCCTGTACATATCTACCTCCCATCACTCCAGTATCCCTGTACATATCTACCTCCATCACCCAGCATCCCTGTACATATCTACCTCCATCACTCCAGCATATCTACCTCCATCACTCCAGCATAGTCCCTGTTATCATACTCCCTCCATCACTCCAGTATCCCTGTACATATCTAATTCATCACCCAGTAACCCTGCACATATCTACCTCCATCACTCCAGTAACCCTGTACATTTACCTACCTCCATCACCCAGTAACCCTGTACATATCTACCTCCGTCACTCCAGTATCCCTGTACATATCTACCTCCGTCACTCCAGTATCCCTGTACATATCTACCTCCTCACTCCAGTATCCTGTACATATCTACCTCCGTCACTCCAGTATCCCTGTACATATCTACCTCCGTCACTCCAGTATCCCTGTACATATCTACCTCCGTCACTCCAGTATCCCTGTACATATCTCCCTCCTACTGACCCTGTACATATCTACCTCCTACTGACCCTGTACATATCTACCTCCTACTGACCCTGTATATAGTAACCTTACCCCCTGTACATATCTACCTCCTACTTGACCCTGTATATATAACCCTTACCCCTGTACATATCTACCTCCTACTGACCCTGTATATAGTCACCTTACCCCCCAATACATATCTACCTCCTACTGACCCTGTATATAGTAACCTTACCCCCTGTACATATCTACCTCCTACTGACCCTGTATATAGTAACCTTACCCCCTGTACATATCTACCTCCTACTGACCCTGTATATAGTAACCTTACCCCCTGTACAAATCTACCTCCTACTGACCCTGTATATAGTAACCTTACCCCCTGTACATATCTACCTCCTACTGACCCTGTACATATCTACCTCCTACTGACCCTGTACATAGTAACCTTACCCCCTGTACATATCTCCCTCCTACTGACCCTGTACATATCTCCCTCCTACTGACCCTGTACATATCTCCCTCCTACTGACCCTGTACATATCTACCTCCTACTGACCCTGTACATATCTCCCTCCTACTGACCCTGTACATATCTACCTCCTACTGACCCTGTATATAGTCACCTTACCCCCTGTACATATCTCCCTCCTACTGACCCTGTATATAGTAACCTTACCCCCTGTACATATCTACCTCCTACTGACCCTGTATATATCTACCTCCCTACTGACCCTGTACATAGTAACCTTACCCCCTGTACATATCTCCCTCCTACTGACCCTGTACATAGTAACCTTACCCCCTATACATATCTACCTCCTACTGACCCTGTATATATCTACCTCCCTACTGACCCTGTACATAGTAACCTTACCCCCTGTACATATCTCCCTCCTACTGACCCTGTATATAGTAACCTTACCCCATATCTACCTCCTACTGACCCTGTACATAGTAACCTTACCCCCTATACATATATACCTCCTACTGACCCTGTACATAGTAACCTTACCCCCTGTACATATCTCCCTCCTACTGACCCTGTACATAGTAACCTTACCCCCTGTACATATCTACCTCCTACTGACCCTGTATATAGTCACCTTACCCCCTATACATATCTACCTCCTACTGACCCTGTATATATCTACCTCCTACTGACCCTGTATATAGTAACCTTACCCCCTGTACATATCTACCTCCTACTGACCCTGTATATAGTCACCTTACCCCCAATACATATCTACCTCCTACTGACCCTGTATATAGTAACCTTACCCCCTGTACATATCTACCTCCTACTGACCCTGTATATAGTCACCTTACCCCCTGTACATATCTACCTCCTACTGACCCTGTATATAGTAACCTTACCCCATATCTACCTCCTACTGACCCTGTACATATCTACCTCCTACTGACCCTGTACATATCTCCCTCCTACTGACCCTGTATATAGTAACCTTACCCCCTGTACATATCTCCCTCCTACTGACCCTGTACATATCTACCTCCTACTGACCCTGTATATAGTAACCTTACCCCCTGTACATATCTACCTCCTACTGACCCTGTATATAGTCACCTTACCCCCAATACATATCTACCTCCTACTGACCCTGTACATATCTCCCTCCTACTGACCCTGTACATAGTAACCTTACCCCCTGTACATATCTACCTCCTACTGACCCTGTACATATCTCCCTCCTACTGACCCTGTATATAGTAACCTTACCCCCTGTATATATCTACCTCCTACTGACCCTGTATATAGTAACCTTACCCCCTGTACATATCTACCTCCTACTGACCCTGTATATAGTAACCTTACCCCCTGTATATATCTACCTCCTACTGACCCTGTATATAGTAACCTTACCCCCTGTACATATCTACCTCCTACTGACCCTGTACATATCTCCCTCCTACTGACCCTGTACATAGTAACCTTACCCCCTGTACATATCTACCTCCTACTGACCCTGTATATAGTGTTTTTGTTCTTCCTTGTCTAAGTTGTTTGCGCTACATGGATATTGATTATTAGTTATAATAGTTGTAATTATAGATTATTACTCCATGGTTGTGTTTGGAGTAAGAAGTGAGTGTTGCAGCACGTGACATTAAAACTTGAGTGGCGCATCGTCCAGAAACATCTCTTTTTAACATAAAATAAATGTTAAAAATACAATTTTACGATTTTCAACAAATTGTTTCTTATATAAAATAAATAAAATAAGTGAAGCCTTCAGTTTTCATTGGGAAGGCAGATAAAATGTTTGTTTGAAAAAAATCTAAATCAATCTCACTTTTGTAAATGTGAAAACACAGAATCCTTTTAATTACTACAGATGCTTAAATATGTCCACTTTTGTTTGGAGATGACTTTGCTTTCATGCCAGACCGGGGCTCCTTCCTCCTTCCCCCTTCCTCCTTCCCCCGTCCTCCTTCCCCCTTCCCCCTTCCTCCTTCCTCCTTCCTCCTTTTCCCCTTCCTCCTTCCTGGAGGCAGCCCAGTGTTCCAAATCACATCAACTTCTCAACCGCGGCAACATAAAATACACACATATGTAGCAGATGTTATTGAGTTGTGTAGTCGAAACGCTTGTAAACAAAACAAACCAACCCGGGTGACATTAATCTAAACGCCCCTCAGTCTCTGACCATATAGGAGTTAGCAAGGATGCTGCCAGAAGTCCAAGTCTTGTGATTCTGCCAGATAACTTCAACTAATGACAAGAAGCTGCGGGGAATCATTGGTGGCTCATTGTTTTATCTTGTTCTTGATACCGTGTCTTGTTTTGACTGGTCTATTTTGACATCTATGTAAATATGGCTAAACATTTGCCTTGCTAGCTGACTAACCGACAACTATTAACACTGTATTCTGAGAGAGACAAGTCCTCCCCTTGTGAAAATGTGTTGATGTTTTCAATGAACATTGGGAGGCTTTAGACATTCCAGAAACCAGAGTCGCTCTGATTTTTATGTGTACATTGTAGATTTCCAGAAATGTTGAATCTTGAGTCAACATCTTGTTTATGTGAAAATAAATACAGGGGAGGTAAAACCCATATGGTGAAGAATGTATTCACTTCCACCATTACAGTGTTTCCCAAACGTTTTATAGTCCCGTAGCCCTTCAAACATTCAACCTCCAGCTGTACCCCTTCAAACATTCAACCTCCAGCTGTACCCCTTCAAACATTCAACCTCCAGCTGTACCCCTTCAAACATTCAACCTCCAGCTGTACCCCCTCTAGCACCAGGGTCATCACACTCTCAAATGTTCTTTTCGTTGCCATCATTGTAAGCCACATTCACACTATATTATATATTTATTAAACATAAGAATGAGTGAGTTTTTTTGTCCCAACCCGGCTCGTGAGAAGTGACAAAGAGCTCTTATAGGACCAGGGCACAAATAATAATATAATAATAATCAGTTATTTTGCTATTTATTTAACCATCTTACATATCAAATCTTATTTGTTCATGAAAAATGGTGAATAACTCACCACAGGTTAATGAGAAGGGTGTGTTTTGGAAGCCTGTACATAACTCTGCAATGTTGTGTTGGAGAGAGTCTCAGTGTTAAATCATTTCCCACACAGTCTGTGCCTGTATTTCTAGTTGTCATGCTTGTGAGGGCCGAGAATCCACTCTCACATAGGTACATGGTTGTAAAGGGCATCGGTGTCTTAACAGCTGGATTTGCCAAGAAAGAAACTCTGAAATCTGGCAGTGGCTTCTGATTAAATTCATTGAATATAGTTGAGAGTCCCTGTAATCCTAGATTCCAATCATTCAGGCGAGAAAAAACATCACCCAGACAGGCCAGTCGTGTGAGAATCTCGTCATCATGCAAGCGGTCAGACAAGTGAACATTATGGTCAGTAAAGAACTTTTTAAGCTGGTCTCTCAATTAAAAAAAACAACCTGTCAGTACTTTGCCCCTTGATAACCAACGCACATCAATATGTTTGGCTACATACGGACTGTTAGTGGAATTCCCATGAGAGAGTATCGGTCAATGTGATTGGACGAGTATCGGTCAATGTGATTGGACGAGTATCGGTCAATGTGATTGGATGTTAATTATTTGACTAGGATTCCTGTATTTTGACATTGTGTTGTTATTTCGCTGAACACCTAAATGGTTTATTTTTATTTTTGGCAGTGAAACGAAGCTACTCAGGTGAGAGAAAAACCTCACCGAAATGTATAGCCCCTTTTGGAAAATCTAAATGGACTGTTTGAAAATGTGAATCACGTTTTTATTTGCCGGCATTAGGAGATTCACATTAGTGCAGATGTGAGGAGGCAGGAAGTGTGTGTGTGGTCTGTTCTTACTCTGTGGTTTCTGTTGCAGGAAGTGTGTGTGGTCTGTTCTTACTCTGTGGTTTCTGTTGCAGGAAGTGTGTGTGTGTGTGTGGTCTCTTCAAATGAAATGTTATTGGTCACATACACATATTTAGCAGATGTTATCGCGGGTGTAGCTAAGTGCAGTACTATCTAACGATACACACATCTAAAAGTACAAGAATGGAATTAAGAAATATATAAATATTAGATTGAGCAATGTCAGAGTGGCATTGACTAAACTACAGTAGAATAGAATACAGTATATACATATGAGATGAGTAAAGCATAGACTAAAATACAGTAGAATAGAATACAGTATTTACATATGAGATGAGTAAAGCATAGACTAAAATACAGTAGAATAGAATACAGTATTTACATATGAGATGAGTAAAGCATAGACTAAAATACAGTAGAATAGAATACAGTATTTACATATGAGATGAGTAAAGCATAGACTAAAATACAGTAGAATAGAATACAGTATATACATATGAGATGAGTAAAGCATAGACTAAAATACAGTAGAATAGAATACAGTATTTACATATGAGATGAGTAAAGCATAGACTAAAATACAGTAGAATAGAATACAGTATTTACATATGAGATGAGTAAAGCATAGACTAAAATACAGTAGAATAGAATACAGTATATACATATGAGATGAGTAAAGCATAGACTAAAATACAGTAGAATAGAATACAGTATATACATATGAGATGAGTAAAGCATAGACTAAAATACAGTAGAATAGAATACAGTATATACATATGAGATGAGTAAAGCATAGACTAAAATACAGTAGAATAGAATACAGTATATACATATGAGATGAGTAAAGCATAGACTAAAATACAGTAGAATAGAATACAGTATATACATATGAGATGAGTAAAGCATAGACTAAAATACAGTAGAATAGAATACAGTATATTACATATGAGATGAGTAAAGCATAGACTAAAATACAGTAGAATAGAATACAGTATATACATATGAGATGAGTAAAGCATAGACTAAAATACAGTAGAATAGAATACAGTATATACATATGAGATGAGTAAAGCATAGACTAAAATACAGTAGAATAGAATACAGTATATACATATGAGATGAGTAAAGCATAGACTAAAATACAGTAGAATAGAATACAGTATATACATATGAGATGAGTAAAGCATAGACTAAAATACAGTAGAATAGAATACAGTATATACATATGAGATGAGTAAAGCATAGACTA
>NW_027035607.1:0-11015 GCF_034236695.1 Oncorhynchus nerka
TGAAATGCTGAATACAACAGGTGTAGTAGACCTTACAGTGAAATGCTGAATACAACAGGTGTAGTAGACCTTACAGTGAAATGCTGAATACAACAGGTGTAGTAGACCTTACAGTGAAATGCTGAATACAACAGGTGTAGTAGACCTTACAGTGAAATGCTGAATACAACAGGTGTAGTAGACCTTACAGTGAAATGCTGAATACAACAGGTGTAGTAGACCTTATAGTGAAATGCTGAATACAACAGGTGTAGTAGACCTTACAGTGAAATACTGAATACAACAGGTGTAGTAGACCTTACAGTGAAATGCTGAATACAACAGGTGTAGTAGACCTCACAGTGAAATGCTGAATACAACAGGTGTAGTAGACCTCACAGTGAAATGCTGAATACAACAGGTGTAGTAGACCTGACAGTGAAATCCTGAATACAATAGTTTACCCTAAAGCTGTGACAGACGGCTTCATGACAGACTGCTGTTTGACAGTCTGCTCTGTGACAGACTGTTGTTTGACAGACTAATTGGTGACAGACTGTTGTTTGACAAACTGCTGGTTGACAGACTGTTGTTTGACCGGCTGCTGTGTGACAAACTCTATTACCGTACAAGCACCTTCCCTCTGCAATGAAAAAACAAAATACAAAAACAGCGTCCTCCATTATTGCTCTATCTCTTCCGATGTCCTGCAGATTGGATGTCACATATCCAGACATATTGCTTCCTTCGACCCAGAAAGAGAAGCGCTACATTCCTCACACATCAAGGAGCAGAGGGCAGGACAGGGATGTGTGTGTGTGTGTGTATGTGATAGAACAGGGATATGTGTGTGTGTGTGTGTGTGATAGAACAGGGATGTGTGTGTGTGTGTGTGTATGTGACAGAACAGGGATATGTGTGTGTGTGTGTGTGTGTGTGTGTATGTGACAGAACAGGGATATGTGTGTGTGTGTGTATGTGATAGAACAGGGATATGTGTGTGTGTGTGTATGTGACAGAACAGGGATATGTGTGTGTGTGTATGTGACAGAACAGGGATATGTGTGTGTGTGTGTATGTGACAGAACAGGGATATGTGTGTGTGTATGTGACAGAACAGGGATATGTGTGTGTGTGTGTGTATGTGACAGAACAGGGATATGTGTGTGTGTGTGTGTGTGTGTATGTGACAGAACAGGGATATGTGTGTGTGTGTATGTGACAGAACAGGGATATGTGTGTGTGTGTGTATGTGACAGAACAGGGATATGTGTGTGTGTATGTGATAGAACAGGGATATGTGTGTGTGTGTGTGTATGTGACAGAACAGGGATATGTGTGTGTGTGTGTGTGTGTATGTGACAGAACAGGGATATGTGTGTGTGTGTGTGTATGTGACAGAACAGGGATATGTGTGTGTGTGTGTGTGTGTATGTGACAGAACAGGGATATGTGTGTGTGTGTGTGTGTGTGTATGTGACAGAACAGGGATATGTGTGTGTGTATGTGACAGAACAGGGATGTGTGTGTGTGTGTGTGTGTGTATGTGACAGAACAGGGATATGTGTGTGTGTGTGTGTATGTGACAGAACAGGGTGTGTGTGTGTGTGTGTGTGTGTGATAGAACAGGGATGTGTGTGTGTGTGTGTATGTGACAGAACAGGGATATGTGTGTGTGTGTGTGTGTGTATGTGATAGAACAGGGATGTGTGTGTGTGTGTATGTGACAGAACAGGGATATGTGTGTGTGTGTGTATGTGATAGAACAGGGATATGTGTGTGTGTGTGTGTGTGTGTGTGTGATAGAACAGGGATATGTGTGTGTGTGTGTGTATGTGACAGAACAGGGATGTGTGTGTGTGTGTGATAGAACAGGGATGTGTGTGTGTGTGTGATAGAACAGGGATGTGTGTGTGTGTGTGTGTGTGTGATAGAACAGGGATGTGTGTGTGTGTGTGTGTGTGTGTGTGTGTGTGTGTGATAGAACAGGGATGTGTGTGTGTGTGTGTGATAGAACAGGGATGTGTGTGTGTGTGTGTGTGTGTGTGATAGAACAGGGATATGTGTGTGTGTGTGTGATAGAACAGGGATATCCCGTCTGACACTTGGCTCATCAGTCCCCCACCATGCTACCGTTGTTATGTAGACATCATATCCCTCAGTTGGGTTCGAATAGTATTTCGAATTTTGGAATCTTTGAAATACATTGAGCCTTTGACATGAGCTTGTCTGGAGTGCACCCGATGGGTGGCGTTTGTACGTTTTGGGACTATTCTATTTGTTCCAGTTTAGTCAAGCACATTTGATCCCAGGTCTGATTTTGTTACACCATCTATTAATCAGGGACACCATCAATCAGGGACACCATCTATCAGGGGACACCATTAATCAGGGACACCATCTATCAGGGGACACCATTAATCAGGGACACCATCTATCAGGGGACACCATTAATCAGGGACACCATCTATCAGGGGACACCATCTATCAGGGACACCATCTATCAGGGGACACCATCTATCAGGGACACCATATATCAGGGACACCATTAATCAGGGACACCATCTATCAGGGGACACCATCTAACAGGGACACCATTAATCAGGGACACCATCTAACAGGGACACAATTAATCAGGGACACCATCTATCAGGGACACCATTAATCAGGGACACCGTCTATCAGGGACACCATTAATCAGGGACACCATATATCAGGGACACCATCTATCAGGGGACACCATTAATCAAGGACACCATCTATCAGGGACACCATTAATCAGGGACACCATTAATCAGGGACACCATTAATCAGGGACACTGTCTATCAGGGACATAATTTATCAGGGACACCATTAATCAGGGACACCATCTATCAGGGGACACCATTAATCAAGGACACCATCTATCAGGGGTCACCATTAATCATGGACACCATCTATCAGGGACACCATTAATCAGGGACACCATCTATCAGGGACACCATTAATCAGGGACACCGTCTATCAGGGACACCATTAATCAGGGACACCATATATCAGGGACACCATCTATCAGGGGACACCATTAATCAAGGACACCATCTATCAGGGACACCATTAATCAGGGACACTGTCTATCAGGGACATAATTTATCAGGGACACCATTTATCAGGACCCCATTTATCAGGACCCCATTTATCAGGGACACCATTTATCAGGACACCATTTATCAGGACCCCATTTATCAGGGACACCATTTATCAGTACACCATTTATCAGGGACACCATTTATCAGGGACACTGTTTATCAGGGACACCATTTATCAGGGACACTGTTTATCAGGGACATCATTTATCAGGATCCCATTTATCAGGGACACCATTTATCAGTACACCATTAAACAGGGACACCATTTATCAGTATACCATTTATCAGTACACCATTAATCAGGACACCATTTATCAGGGACACCATTTATCAGTACACCATTTATCCGGGACACCATTTATCAGTACACCATTAATCAGTACACCATTTATCCGGGACACCATTTATCAGTACACCATTTATCCGGGACACCATTTATCAGTACACCATTAATCAGGGACACCATTTATCAGTACACCATTTATCAGTACACCATTTATCTGGGACACCATTAATCAGGGACACCCTTGATCAGGGACACCATTAATCAGGGACACCCTTGATCAGGGACACCATTAATCAGGACACCATTAATCAGGACACCATTAATCAGGCACACCCTTGATCAGGGACATCATTTATCAGGACACCATCTATCAGGGACACCCTTGATCAGGGACACCGTTTATCAGGGACACCATTTATCAGTGACACCATTAATCAGGGACACCATTTATCAGGGACACCATTAATCAGGGACACCATTTATCAGGGACACCATTAATCAGGGACACCATTAATCAGGGACACCATTTATCAGGGACACCATTAATCAGGGACACCATTTATCAGGGACACCATTAATCAGGGACACCATTAATCAGGGACACCGTCTATCAGGGACACCATTAATCAGGGACACCATATATCAGGGACACCATCTATCAGGGGACACCATTAATCAAGGACACCATCTATCAGGGACACCATTAATCAGGGACACCGTCTATCAGGGACACCATTAATCAGGGACACCATATATCAGGGACACCATCTATCAGGGGACACCATTAATCAAGGACACCATCTATCAGGGACACCATTAATCAGGGACACTGTCTATCAGGGACATAATTTATCAGGGACACCATTTATCAGGACCCCATTTATCAGGACCCCATTTATCAGGGACACCATTAATCAGGGACACCATTTATCAGGACACCATTTATCAGGACCCCATTTATCAGGGACACCATTTATCAGTACACCATTTATCAGGGACACCATTTATCAGGGACACTGTTTATCAGGGACACCATTTATCAGGGACACTGTTTATCAGGGACATCATTTATCAGGATCCCATTTATCAGGGACACCATTTATCAGTACACCATTAAACAGGGACACCATTTATCAGTATACCATTTATCAGTACACCATTAATCAGGACACCATTTATCAGGGACACCATTTATCAGTACACCATTTATCCGGGACAGCATTTATCAGTACACCATTAATCAGTACACCATTTATCCGGGACACCATTTATCAGTACACCATTTATCCGGGACACCATTTATCAGTACACCATTAATCAGGGACACCATTTATCAGTACAGCATTTATCAGTACACCATTTATCTGGGACACCATTAATCAGGGACACCCTTGATCAGGGACACCATTAATCAGGGACACCCTTGATCAGGGACACCATTAATCAGGACACCATTAATCAGGACACCATTAATCAGGACACCATTAATCAGGGACACCCTTGATCAGGGACATCATTTATCAGGACACCATCTATCAGGGACACCCTTGATCAGGGACACCGTTTATCAGGGACACCATTTATCAGTGACACCATTAATCAGGGACACCATTTATCAGGGACACCATTAATCAGGGACACCATTTATCAGGGACACCATTAATCAGGGACACCATTAATCAGGGACACCATTTATCAGGGACACCATTAATCAGGGACACCATTTATCAGGGACACCATTAATCAGGGACACCATTAATCAGGACACCATTTATCAGGGACACCATTAATCAGGGACACCATTAATCAGGACACCATTTATCAGGGACACCATTAATCAGGGACACCGTTAATCAGGGACACCATCTATCAGGGACCCCATTAATCAGGGACACCATTTATCAGGGACACTGTCTATCAGGGACATCATTTATCAGGGACACCATTTATCAGGGACACCATTTATCAGGGACACCATTAATCAGGGACACCATTAATCAGGGACACCGTTAATCAGGGACACCATTAATCAAGGACACCGTTAATCAGGGACACCATTTATCAGGGACACCATTAATCAGGGACACCATTAATCAGGGACACCGTTAATCAGGGACACCGTTAATCAAGGACACCATTAATCAGGGACACCATTTATCAGGACCCCATTTATCAGGAACCCATTTATCAGGGACACCATTTATCAGGGATGTTCCTAAAACATTCTCGAATCCCTGACAGCTGGTCCCAGGACAGTTTGGTTGATTTGCTATCAATCATTTGCTACCAGGATGTAAGAGGGAGGAACCGATCTGAAATCAGTTGTTAGTAACTGAGACCAAAGGACTGACAGTAAGATGCCTATTTCCAGTGACTCTTCTGAAGGTGACATACTGCAACATACCTCTGTTATCACCAGTCATCACCTGTTCAGCCCCCCCCACACACACACACTTAGACTGAGGGGAGAGGGTGTCTGGTAGACTGAGGGGAGAGGGTGTCTGGTAGACTGGTCAGTGTCTGGTAGACTGGTTAGTGTCTGGTAGACTGGTTAGTGTCTGGTAGACTGGTCAGTGTCTGGTAGACTGGTTAGTGTCTGGTAGACTGGTCAGTGTCTGGTAGACTGGTTAGTGTCTGGTAGACTGGTTAGTGTCTGGTAGACTGGTTAGTGTCTGGTAGACTGGTTAGTGTCTGGTAGACTGGTTAGTGTCTGGTAGACTGGTTAGTGTCTGGTAGACTGGATAGTGTCTGGTAGACTGGTCAGTGTCTGGTAGACTGGTTAGTGTCTGGTAGACTGGTTAGTGTCGGGTAGACTGGTTAGTGTCTGGTAGACTGGATAGTGTCTGGTAGACTGGTCAGTGTCTGGTAGACTGGTTAATGTCTGGTAGACTGGTTAGTGTCTGGTAGACTGGTTAGTGTCTGGTAGACTGAGGGGAGAGGGTGTCTGGTAGACTGGTTAGTGTCTGGTAGACTGGTTAGTGTCTGGTAGACTGAGGGGAGAGGGTGTCTGGTAGACTGGTTAGCGTCTGGTAGACTGGTTAGTAGAGAGGCTATAACAGTAGAGGCTATATACAGTAGAGAGACTATTCAGTAGAGAGGATATATTCAGTATTGAGACTATATACAGTAGAGAGGCTATATACAGTAGAGGTTATATACAGTAGAGAGGTTATATACAGTAGAGAGGCTATATACAGTAGAGAGGCTATATACAGTAGAGAGGTTATATATAGTAGAGAGGCTATATACAGTAGAGAGGCTATATACAGTAGAGAGGTTATATACAGTAGAGGTTATATACAGTAGAGATGTTATATACAGTAGAGAGGCTATATACAGTAGAGAGGCTATATACAGTAGAGAGGTTATATACAGTAGAGGTTATATACAGTAGAGAGGTTTTATACAGTAGAGGTTATATACAGTAGAGAGGCTATATACAGTAGAGATGCTATATACAGTAGATAGGCTATATACAGTAGAGAGGCTATATACAGTAGAGAGGCTATATACAGTAGAGAGGTTATATACAGTAGAGAGGCTATATACAGTAGAGAGGCTATATACAGTTGAGAGGTTATATACAGTAGAGAGGCTATATACAGTAGAGAGGTTATATACAGTAGAGAGGCTATATACAGTAGAGAGGCTATATACAGTAGAGGTTATATACAGTAGAGAGGTTATATACAGTAGAGAGGCTATATACAGTAGAGAGGCTATATACAGTAGAGGTTATATACAGTAGAGAGGTTATATACAGTAGAGAGGCTATATACAGTAGAGAGGCTATATACAGTAGATAGGTTATATACAGTAGAGGTTATATACAGTAGAGATTATATACAGTAGAGGCTATATACAGTACAGGTTATATACAGTAGAGGTTATATACAGTAGAGAGGTTATATACAGCAGAGAGGCTATATACAGTAGAGAGGCTATATACAGTAGAGAGGTTATATACAGTAGATGTTATATACAGTAGAGAGGCTATATACAGTAGAGAGGTTATATACAGTAGAGAGGCTATATACAGTAGAGGTTATATACAGTAGAGGTTATATACAGTAGAGAGGTTATATGCAGTAGAGAGGCTATATACAGTAGAGAGGTTATATACAGTAGAGAGGCTATATACAGTAGAGAGGTTATATACAGTAGAGGTTATATACAGTAGAGAGGCTATATACAGTAGAGAGGCTATATACAGTAGAGAGGCTATATACAGTAGAGAGGTTATATACAGTAGAGAGGCTATATACATATAGAGAGGCTATATACAGTAGAGGTTATATACAGTAGAGAGGTTATATACAGTAGAGAGGCTATATACAGTAGAGAGGCTATATACAGTAGAGAGGTTATATACAGTAGAGGTTATATACAGTAGAGGTTATATACAGTAGAGGCTATATACAGTAGAGGTTATATACAGTAGAGGTTATATACAGTAGAGAGGTTATATACAGCAGAGAGGCTATACACAGTAGAGAGGCTATATACAGTAGAGAGGTTATATACAGTAGATGTTATATACAGTAGAGAGGCTATATACAGTAGAGAGGTTATATACAGTAGAGAGGCTATATACAGTAGAGGTTATATACAGTAGAGGTTATATACAGTAGAGAGGCTATATACGGTAGAGAGGTTATATACAGTAGAGAGGCTATATACAGTAGAGAGGCTATATACAGTAGAGAGGCTATATACAGTAGAGAGGTTATATACAGTAGAGAGGCTATATACGGTAGAGAGGTTATATACAGTAGAGAGGCTATATACAGTAGAGAGGCTATATACAGTAGAGGCTATATACAGTAGAGAGGCTACATACAGTAGAGAGGCTATATAGAGTAGAGAGGTTATATACAGTAGAGAGGTTATATACAGTAGAGAGGCTATATACAGTAGAGGCTATATATAGTAGAGAGGCTACATACAGTAGAGAGGCTATATAGAGTAGAGAGGTTATATACAGTAGAGAGGTTATATACAGTAGAGAGGCTATATACAGTAGAGGCTATATACAGTAGAGAGGCTACATACAGTAGAGAGGCTATATAGAGTAGAGCGGTTATATACAGTAGAGAGGTTATATACAGTAGAGAGGCTATATACAGTAGAGGCTATATACAGTAGAGAGGCTACATACAGTAGAGAGGCTATATAGAGTAGAGCGGTTATATACAGTAGAGAGGTTATATACAGTAGAGAGGCTACATACAGTAGAGAGGTTATATACAGTAGAGAGGTTATATACAGTAGAGAGGTTATATACAGTAGAGAGGCTATATAGAGTAGAGAGGTTATATACAGTAGAGAGGCTATATACAGTAGAGAGGCTACATACAGTAGAGAGGCTACATACAGTAGAGAGGCTATATAGAGTAGAGAGGTTATATACAGTAGTGAGGCTATATAGAGTAGAGAGGTTATATACAGTAGAGGCTATATACAGTAGAGAGGCTATATACAGTAGAGAGGCTATATAGAGTAGAGAGGCTATATAGAGTAGAGAGGTTATATACAGTAGAGGTTATATACAGTAGAGGCTATATACAGTAGAGAGGCTATATACAGTAGAGAGGCTACATACAGTAGAGAGGCTATATAGAGTAGAGAGGTTATATACAGTAGTGAGGCTATATAGAGTAGAGAGGTTATATACAGTAGAGGCTATATACAGTAGAGAGGCTATATACAGTAGAGAGGTTATATACAGTAGAGAGGCTATATACGGTAGAGAGGTTATATACAGTAGAGAGGTTATATACAGTAGAGAGGTTATATACAGTAGAGAGGTTATATACAGTAGAGAGTCTATATAGAGTAGAGAGGTTATATACAGTAGAGAGGCTATATACAGTAGAGAGGCTACATACAGTAGAGAGGCTATATAGAGTAGAGAGGTTATATACAGTAGTGAGGCTATATAGAGTAGAGAGGTTATATACAGTAGAGGCTATATACAGTAGAGAGGCTATATACAGTAGAGAGGTTATATACAGTAGAGAGGCTATATACAGTAGAGAGGCTATATACAGTAGAGAGGTTATATACAGTAGAGGTTATATACAGTAGAGAGGCTATATACAGTAGAGGTTATATACAGTAGTGAGGCTATATAGAGTAGAGAGGTTATATACAGTAGAGGCTATATACAGTAGAGAGGCTATATACAGTAGAGAGGTTATATACAGTAGAGAGGCTATATACAGTAGAGAGGCTATATACAGTAGAGGCTATATACAGTAGAGAGGTTATATACAGTAGATAGGCTATATACAGTAGAGAGGTTATATACAGTAGAGAGGCTATATACAGTAGAGAGGTTATATACAGTAGATAGGCTATATACAGTAGAGAGGTTATATACAGTAGAGAGGCTATATACAGTAGAGAGGCTATATACAGTAGAGAGGCTATATACAGTAGAGAGGTTATATACAGTAGAGAGGCTATATACAGTAGAGAGGCTATATACAGTAGAGAGGTTATATACAGTAGAGAGGTTATATACAGTAGAGAGGCTATATACATATAGAGAGGCTATATACAGTAGAGGTTATATACAGTAGAGAGGCTATATACAGTAGAGAGGTTATATACAGTAGAGAGGTTATATACAGTAGAGAGGTTATATACAGTAGAGAGGTTATATACAGTAGAGAGGCTATATAGAGTAGAGAGGTTATATACAGTAGAGAGGCTATATAGAGTAGAGAGGTTATATACAGTAGTGAGGCTATATAGAGTAGAGAGGTTATATACAGTAGAGGCTATATACAGTAGAGAGGCTATATACAGTAGAGAGGTTATATACAGTAGAGAGGTTATATACAGTAGAGAGGTTATATACAGTAGTGAGGCTATATAGAGTAGAGAGGTTATATACAGTAGAGGCTATATACAGTAGAGAGGTTATATACAGTAGAGAGGCTATATACAGTAGAGAGGCTACATACAGTAGAGAGGTTATATACAGTAGAGAGGTTATATACAGTAGAGAGGTTATATACAGTAGAGAGGCTATATAGAGTAGAGAGGTTATATACAGTAGAGGCTATATACAGTAGAGAGGCTATATAGAGTAGAGAGGTTATATACAGTAGTGAGGCTATATAGAGTAGAGAGGTTATATACAGTAGAGAGGCTATATACAGTAGAGAGGTTATATACAGTAGAGAGGTTATATACAGTAGAGAGGTTATATACAGTAGAGGCTATATACAGTAGAGGCTATATACAGTAGAGAGGTTATATACCGTAGAGAGGCTATATACAGTAGAGAGGTTATATACAGTAGAGAGGTTATATACAGTAGAGAGGTTATATACAGTAGAGGCTATATACAGTAGAGGCTATATACAGTAGAGAGGTTATATACAGTAGAGAGGCTATATACAGTAGATAGGCTATATACAGTAGAGAGGTTATATACAGTAGAGAGGCTATATACAGTAGAGGCTATATACAGTAGAGAGGCTATATACAGTAGAGGCTATATATAGTAGAGAGGTTATATACAGTAGAGAGGTTATATACAGTAGAGAGGTTATATACAGTAGAGGTTATATACAGTAGTGAGGCTATATACAGTAGAGAGGTATATATA
>NW_027035608.1:0-11016 GCF_034236695.1 Oncorhynchus nerka
AACGTAGTTTGGTGTGAAAAGTGCAAATCAATCCCAGAACAACAGCAAAGGACCTTGTGAAGATGCTGGAGGAAACAGGTACAAAGTATCTATATCCACAGTAAAATGAGTCCTATATCGACATAACCTGAAAAGGACGTCAGCAAGGAAAGAAGCCACTGCTCCAAAACCGCCATAAAAAGCCAGACTACGGTTTGCAACTGCACATGGGGACAAAGATTGTACTTTTTGGAGAAATGTCCTCTGGTCTGATGAAACAAAAGTAGAACTGATTGGCCATAATGACCATCGTTATGTTTGGAGGAAAAAGAGTGAAGGCTTGCAAGTCGAAGAACATCATCCCAACCGTGGAAGCACGGGGGTGGCAGCATAATGTTATGGGGGTGCTTTGCTGCAGGAGGGACTGGTGCACTTCACAAAATAGATGGCATCATGGGGGGAGATTATGTTGATATGTTAAAGCAACATCTCAAGACATCAGTTAAAGCTTGGTTGCAAATGGGTCTTCCAAATGGACAATGACCCCAAGCATACTTCCAAAGTTGTGGCAAAATGGCTTAAGGACAACAAAGTCAAGGTATTGGAGTGGCATCACAAAGCCCTGACCTCAATCATATAGAACATTTGTGGGCAGAACTGAAAAAGTGTGTGTGAGCAAGGAGGCTACTGACTGATTCAATTACACCAGCTCTGTCAGGAGGAATGGGCCAAAATTCACCCAATGTATTGTGGGAAGCTTGTGAAGCCTGCCCAAAACGTTTGACCCAAGTTAAACAATTTAGGCAATGCTACCAAATACTAATTGAGTGTATGTAAACTTCTGGCCCACTGGGAATGTGATGAAAGAAATACAAGCTGAAATAAATCATTCTCTGTCACGCCCTGGTCTAAATATATTGTGTTTATCTTAATTTATTTGGTCAGGCTAGTGACATGGGTTATTGTGGTGCGTTTTGTCTTGGGGTTTTGTGGGGTGTCTAGCATAGTCTAATGGCTGCCTGAGGCGGTTCTCAATCAGAGTCAGGTGATTATCGTTGTCTCTGATTGGGAACCATATTTAGGCAGCCATATTCTTTGAGGATTTCGTGGGTGATTGTTCCTGTCTGTGTTGTTAGTTGTCAACAGATAGGCTGTCTAGGTTTTTTCACTTTCAGTTTGTTGTTTTTGTATTGTTTGTGTTTTCTTCATTAAAGATGTATCTCGAACTAACCATTGCATTTTGGTTGACTCTCCCAATGGGAAAGAAGCAATGGCACATTCTCTCTACTATTATTCTGACATGTCACATTCTTAAAAATAAAGTGGTGATCTAAAAGGCAAGGACCTAAGACAGGGAATTTTGATTAATATGAAATGTCAGGAATTGTGAAAACTGAAGGTTTAATATACGTGGCTAAGAGTGTATGCAAACTTCCGTCTTCAACTGTATATTATAATAGGACATTCCAAATGGGAAACATACATTCATATTATTTAAATTAGCATTAATACATTCACTTACCAATCAAGGAAGAGAATGTAGAGACAGAAGTAGGGGTATGGAGAAGTTGAAGAGAGGAAAGAGACAGTAGAGGGTCAGGATGTTATGGGTTAACAATATGATCATGTCTCGGAGTCTCCAGGTCAGGATCTTATGGGTTAACAATATGATCATGTCTCCAGGTCTCAGGTGTCCCAGGTCAGGATGTTGTGGGTTTAACAATATGATCAGGTCTTCAGGTCTCCAGGTGTCCCAGGTCAGGATGTTATGGAGTTAACAATATGATCATGTCTCAGGTCTCAGGTGTCCGGTCAGGGGATGTTATGGGTTAACAATATGATGGGTCTCCAGGTCTCCAGGTCTCAGGTCAGGATGTTATGGGTTAACAATATGATCAGGTCTTCAGGTGTCCAGAGTCAGGATGTTATGGGTTAACAGAAAATATGATCAGGTCTCCAAGGTCCTCCAGGTCTCCAGGTCAGGATGTTATGGGTTAACAATATGATCAGGTCTTTGGGTCAGGTCTCCAGGTCAGGGTGTTATGGGTTAACAATGATCAGGTCTTCAGGTCTCCAGGTCTCCAGGTCAGGGTGTTATGGGTTAACAATATGATCAGGTCTCAGGTCTCAGGTCGGGGTGTTATGGGGTTTAACAATATGATCAGGTCTCAGGTCTCCAGGACCAGCTGGCTTTTATCTGAACCTTATGTGCCACCCTGACACTGTCCTGATTTAGAGGCTGTGCAGATGAACTACCACCTGTGTGTTTGTGTGTGTTTGTGTGTGTGTGTGTGTGTGTGTGTGTGTGTGTGTGTGTGTGTGTGTGTGTGTGTGTGTGTGTGTGTGTGTGTGTGTGTGTGTGTGTGTGTGTGTGTGTGTGTGTGTGTGTGTGACTACACCACCTGTTTCCCCTCCAGACCTTGGCAAGCCCCCGGAACACCTCACTGACCCACATAATGGGACTCCCTACACACACACACACACACGTGGATAACTCCCACCCTCCTGAATACAAATCAACTCTAACTCTCATCCCATGTGGGCTACCAGATCTAAAACCCTGTTCCATGTAACCTTCAAATGACCTATAGTGGTGGAATTTAGTGGTTCCCAGAGGAGAGTCAACGTGATTCCAGGTCATCTCTTCACCTTCTACCTGTGTTTTCCCACTGAGCTGACAACGTGGGCGTTGGTTATGGTGTTGACTAACACGAGTACCCGGGTCTGACCAAGGTCATGCACCTTTTCGGATGGTTTTGTAATATCCTTCAGTTCTCCTTCTGTCCTGTATATTTGTCTTGAAAGCGTGGCCTGTGTTTCAAATCATTACCAAATTAAATTATACGAACTACCTCCCCTTACCATGCATCTTTATCTCAGCTGATAAACCAATCAGACCATTTTAAACCAGGTTCCTCAGTCAAGCTAAATGTATTTAAAACAGGTTCTTAGTCAAGCTATTTGACCAGTTTCTTCGGTCAAGACATGCAAACAGTTCCTCAGTCAACCTATTTAAAACAGGTTCTTCAGTCAGACGAACAAACAGGTTCCTCAAGACCAAAGGTATTTAAATAGGGTTCTTCAGTTGAGATATTAACCTGTCCGTCTAGCTGTCTGAAAGGGTATAATGTGATATAATATAATGTGATAATAATATACTCACAAAAAATTCTCTACCCTAATGAAGGAGTGATTAAAAGAAGAGTTGTCCCTCTACCTAATGAAGGGTGGTTGATTGAATGAAGGGTGATCAGAGGAAGGTTGTCCTCCTACCTAATGAAGGTGATTGAAGAAGGGGTTGTCCCTCCTGCCTAATGAAGGTGGTTGAGAAAGGGTTGTCCCTCCTACCCCTAATGAAGGGTGATGGAGGGGAAGGGTTGTCCCTCCTACCTAATGAAGGGTGATGGGAAGGGTTGTCCCTCCTACCTAATGAAGGGTGATTGAAGAAGGGTTGTCCCTCCTACCCTAATGAAGGGTGATTGAAGAAGGGTTGTCCCTCCTACCCTAATGAAGGGTGATTGAAGAAGGGTTGTCCCTCCTACCTAATAATGAAGGGTGATTGAAGAAGGTTGTCCCTCCTACCCTAATGAAGGATGATTGAAGAAGGGTTGTCCCTCCTACCCTAATGAAGGGTGATTGAAGAAGGGTTGTCCCTCCTACCCTAATGAAGGGTGATTGAAGAAGGGTTGTCCTCCTACCCTAATGAAGGGTGATTGAAGAAGGGTTGTCCCTCCTACCTAATGAAGGGTGATTGAAGAAGGGTTGTCCCTCCTACCCTAATGAAGGGTGATTGAAGAAGGGTTGTCCCTCCTACCCTAATGAAGGGTGAAGGATCATTGAAGAAGGGTTGTCCCTCTACCCTAATGAAGGGTGATGGAAGAAGGTTGTCCCTCTACCTAATGAAGGGTGATTGAAGAAGGGTTGTCCCCTCCTACCTAATGAAGGGTGATTGAAGAAGGGTTGTCCCTCCTACCCTAATGAAGGGTGATTGAAGAAGGGTTGTCCCTCCTACCTAATGAAGGGTGATGGAGGAAGGGTTGTCCCTCCTACCCTAATGAAGGGTGATTGAAGAAGGGTTGTCCCTCCTACCCTAATGAAGGGTGATTGAAGGTTGTCCTCCTACCTAATGAAGGATGATTGAAGAAGGGTTGTCCCTCCTACCCTAATGAAGGGTGATTGAAGAAGGGTTGTCCCTCCTACCCTAATGAAGGGTGATTGAGAGAAGGGTTCCCTCCCTCCTACCTAATGAAGGGTGATTGAAGAAGGGTTGTCCCTCCTACCCTAATGAAGGGTGATTGAAGAAGGGTTGTCCCTCCTACCCTAATGAAGGGTGATTGAAGAAGGGTTGTCCTCCCCTACCTAATGAAGGGTGATTGAAGAAGGGTTGTCCCTCCTACCCTAATGAAGGATGATTGAAGAAGGGTTGTCCCTCCTACCTAATGAAGGTGATTGAAGAAGGGTTGTCCCTCCTACCCTAATGAAATGAAGGGTCCTCCTACCCTAATGATTGAAGAAGGGTTGTCCCTCCTACCCTAATGAAGGGTGATTGAAGAAGTGGTTGTCCCTCCTACCTAATGAAGGGTGATTGAAGAAGGGTTGTCCCTCCTACCCTAATGAAGGGTGATGGAAGAAGGTTATCCCTCCTACCCTAATGAAGGGTGATGAAGAAGGGTTGTCCCTCCTACCCTAATGAAGGATGATTGAAGAAGGGTTGTCCCTCCTACCCTAATGAAGGGTGATGGAGGAAGGTTGTCCCTCCTACCTCTAATGAAGGATGATTGAAGAAGGGTTGTCCCTCCTACCCTAATGAAGGGTGATTTTCAAAGAAGGGTTGTCCCTCCTACCCTAATGAAGGATGATTGGAAGGGTTGTCCCTCCTACCCTAATGAAGGGTGATTGAAGAAGGGCTGTCCTCCTACCCGAATGAAGGGTGATTGAAGAAGGGTCCCTCCTACCCTAATGAAGGGTGATTGAAGAAGTGGGGGTTGTCCCTCCTACCCTAATGAAGGGTGATTGGAAGAAGGGTTGTCCCTCCTACCCTAATGAAGGATGATTGAAGAAGGGTTGTCCCTCCTACCTCTAATGAAGGATGATGGAGGAATGGTTGTCCCTCCTACCCTAATGAAGGGTGATTGAAGAAGGGTTGTCCTCCTACCCTAATGAAGGGTGATTGAAGAAGGGTTGTCCCTCCTACCCTAATGAAGGGTGATTGAAGAAGGGTTGTCCCTCCTACCCGAATGAAGGGTGATGGAGGAAGGGCTGTCCCTTCCTACCCTAAATGAAGGATGGTTGAAGAAGGGTTGTCCCTCCTACTCCTAATGAAGGGGTGATTGAAGAAGGGTTGTCCCTCCTACCCTAATGAAGGGTGATGGAGAAATGGTTGTCCCTCCTACCCTAATGAAGGGTGATGGAGGAATGTTGTCCCTCCTACACTAATGAAGGGTGATTGAAGAAGGGTTGTCCTCCTACCCTAATGAAGGGTGATGGAGGAAGGGTTGTCCCTCCTACCCAATGAAGGATGATTGAAGAAGGGTTGTCCCTCCTACCCTAATGAAGGGTGATTGAAGAAGGGTTGTCCCTCCTACCTCTAATGAAGGGTGATTGAAGAAGGTTGTCCATCCCATGCATTCACTTTGAGAACAAACTTAACTTATCTCTACTGACTGATACGCCTGTCTTGAAAGGCATGGTGTGTGTTATGTGTAAAAAGCCTTTAATTCTCTCATGAAGGATGCTTGTCCATTCCATGAGGACACTGAGACCATGGATCAGCCACAGTCCCAAGGAATGCTGAACCTCATGTGGTAGACTTGGCCCAATTACAGTTTGTTATTGGATCACTGAAGCTCTGTGGAATGGTACTCTCAAACAGGCCTTCGTTGTTCATCTTTTTGGTTAGAACATTTTAAATGTCTATTTGGCCAAATTCTCTCTGTGTATACACTTGTAATTTGATTAGAAGTAACTGTTCATCGCAAACAGAGACAGTGCACTATACCAGGGACCTACTACAGACGGTGCACTATACCAGGAACCTGCACTATACCAGGGACCTACAAGACACCAAAGAATAAAAGTCTAATCTGAAATGACAAAATGCCTGCCTGTCCATAGTGAAGGGGCTGGGACATGAGATGAAGGGGCTGGGACATGAGATGTGAAGAGGCTGGGACATGAGATGAAAGGGCTGGGACATGAGATGAAGGGGCTGGGACATGAGATGAAGGGGCTGGGACATGAGATGAAGGGGCTGGGACATGAGATGAAGGGGCTGGGACATGAGATGTGAAGGGGCTGGGACATGAGATGAAGGGGCTGGGACATGAGATGAAGGGGCTGGGACATGAGATGAAGGGGCTGGGACATGAGATGTGAAGGGGCTGGGACATGAGATGTGAAGGGCTGGGACATGAGATGAAGGGGCTGGGCCATGAGATGTGAAGGGGCTGGGACATGAGATGAAGGGGCTGGGACATGAGATGAAGGCATGTGAAGGGGCTGGGACATGAGATGAAGGGGCTGGGACATGAGATGAAGGGGCTGGGACATGAGATGTGAAGGGGCTGGGACATGAGATGAAGGGCCTGGGACATGAGATGTGAAGGGGCTGGGACATGAGATGAAGGGGCTGGGACATGAGATGTGAAGGGGCTGGGAAATGAGATGTTCCTGATAGCTTCATGTCTAAACCATCTCATGGAATGCCCCTGACCTCCTGAAACCAGATCATGCATTGCAGTGAGGTCAGGGCTGAATTACATGTTCACATTATATATATATATATCTTATATCATTTTTTATTGTTGGACATAAAACAATGTAAAAACAGCAGGAAATGATCTCCAATGGATTGTAATTTAGTAAATGTGTTCCTACCTACGTATAATAGAGACATGTGATCGTATACAAATGTAAACAAGGTTGTAAATGATTACGCTTTTTTATATTTTATATTTTTTGTCGGGTCAATTTGAAGTCTGCAAATGATTTGTAATTGTGCCCGGCCCCCTAACCATCTGCTCTAGAAGAAATCGTCCCACGACTGAATCCTACAGAAGTTGACGATCCCTGATCTAGAGCGATAAGACCGCAATGTCTCATTCACAACCCTGTGTGCCTGCCTGTTGGTCTGTATGATGGTCTGCCTGTCTTTGTACAAGCTTGTGTATGGGGGATCTCACACAGAATTCCCTAACTGGATATTCTCCTCCAGGCCGGAGTGATCCTTAACTCTCCCTGGGAGACATCCTGGGAACGTGGGAGTGAGTATGGGAACGTTAGCACCCATCCTGGGGCTCTCTATCTCTGACCATGTGGGATGTCTTTGTGTGGGATTGGGAGCAGTGTGTGGGAGGGGAGGATGTAGTTAAGGATTAGTAGGAAACAGACGTGTACATCCTGAGACAGAGTAGGAACATATGTGATTCTGTTTGCTTGTGTATTATTGACTGTAGTTGTGGGTTTTAGTCCACTGCAGAGATATGTATGTACATGTAGAGGGAGAGGAGAGGGAGAGGGAGAGGGGAGAGGGAGAGAGGGGAGAGGGAGGGAGAGAGGGAGAGGGAGGGAGAAAAAGAGAGAGAGAGAGAGAGAGGGAGGGAGAGAGAGGGAGGGAGAGAGATAGAGGGAGGGAGAGAGAGGGAGAGGGAGAGAGAGAGAGGGGTGAGAGAGAGGGAGGGAGAGGGAGAGAGAGGAGGGAGAGAGGGAGAGAGAGAGAGAGAGAGAGAGAGAGGGGGAGAGGAGAGAGAGAGAGAGAGAGATAGAGAGAGAGAGGGAGAGAGAGGGAGGGGAGGGGAGAGAGAGGGAGGGAGAGAGAGAGAGAGAGGGGAGAGAGAGGGGAGAGAGAGGGAGAGGGGAGAGAGAGAGAGAGAGAGAGAGAGGCCAGGTTTGAGAACGGCCCCATATAGAACTTATTTTCTAAATGTTGGTGATGTAACAATACATCATGGCCTCTGACAGGTCCCTCTGAAATGATCCTTCTGTGGACAAGCAAAACAAAGCAGGGACTTCAACTGATGATTTTATTGATTATCGTTCAGGATAATGTGTATCCAAGTCTTTACGGTGTTGTGGTGTCAACAAATTGTATATCTGCTTTCACTGGACATCTGCATGGCTTTAGAAAACGATCAGAAATAAACAGCACACCACGGAGGTGGTGATTAACCACGTAGCAACAGTTGTGGATGAGAAAGTGGAGCCCCTCTCCTTTCTGCATTAGCCTAATTCTATATACAGTGAGTACAATACAACCAAAGTCTAACTCTATATAGATGGCTCTGGTCTGGTCTTAACTCTCTATATAGAGGGCTCTGGTCTAACTCTCTATATAGATGGCTCTGGTCTGGTCTAACTCTATGTAGAAGGCTCTGGTCTGGTCTAACTCTCTATATTGATGGCTCTGGTCTGGTCTAACTCTATATAGATGGCTCTGGTCTGGTCTAACTCTCTATATAGATGGCTCTGGTCTGGTCTAACTCTATGTAGATGGCTCTGGTCTGGTCTAACTTCTATGTAGATGGCTCTGGTCTGGTCTAACTCTATATTGATGGCTCTGGTCTGGTCTAACTTCTATGTAGATGGCTCTGGTCTAACTCTATGTAGATGGCTCTGGTCTAACTCTCTATGTAGATGGCTCTGGTCTAACTCTCTATAGAGGGCTCTGGGTCTAACTCTCTATGTAGATGGCTCTGGCTCCAACTCTCATAGATGGCTCTGTCTAACTCTATAGAGGGCTCTGGTCTGGTCTAACTTCATATATAGAGGCTCTGGTCTAACTCTCTATATAGATGGCTCTGGTCTAATCTCTATATAGAGGGCTCTGGTCTGGTCTATCTTATATAGATGGCTCTGGTCTGGTCTAACTCTCTATATAGATGGCTCTGGTCTAACTATCTATGTAGATGGCTCTGGTCTAACTCTATAGATGGTCTGGTCTAACTCTATATAGATGGCTCTGGTCTGGTCTAACTCTCTATATAGATGGCTCTGGTCTAACTCTCTAAATAGATGGCTCTGGTCTGGTCTAACTCTATATAGATGGCTCTGGTCTGGTCTAACTCTATATAGATGGCCTCTGGTCTGGTCTAACTCTAAATAGATGGCTCTGGCTCTCTATGTAGATGGCTCTGGTCTAATCCTATGTAGATGGCTCTGGTCTATATAGAGGGCTCCAACTCTCATGTAGATGGGCTCTGGTCTGGTCTAACTTCTATATAGATGGCTCTGGTCTACAGAGTCTAACTCTCTATATAGAGGGCTCTGTAACTCTATATAGACTCAACTCTCATAGAGTGTTTCCTGGTCTAACTCTATATAGATGGCTCTGGTCTGTCTAACTCTCTATAGAAGGCTCTGGTCCAACTCTCTATATAGATGGCTCTGGTCTGGTCTAACTCTATAGATGGCTCTCTGGTCTAACTATATATCTATGGTAGATGGCTCTGGTCTAACTCTCATACAGATGGCTCTTGTCTAACTCTATATAGAGGGCTCTAGTCTGGTCTAACTCTATATGATGGCTCTGTCTGACTAACTCCATGGCTCTGTCTAACTCTCCTCTAAATAGATGGCTCTGGTCTGGTCTAACTTCTATATAGAGGGCTCTGGTAGCTCTGGTCTAATCCTCTATGTAGATGGCTCTGGTCAACTCTCTGTAGAGGGCTCTGGTCCAACTCTCTATGTAGATGGCTCTTGGCTCTATGTAGATGGTTTGGTCTAACTCTCTAAATAGATTGCTCTGGTCTAACTCTCTGTAGAGGGCTCTGGTCTGGCTCTGGTCTAACTTTCTATATAGATGGCTCTTGGGTCATATAGGCTGGTCTAGTTAACTCTCTATATAGATGGCTGTGGTCTAACTTCTAAATAGATGTCTCTGGTCTGTCTAACCCTATATAGATGGCTCTGTCTGTCTAACTCTCTATAGGTTCGGCTCTATATAGATGGCTCCTCTAAATTTAGATAGATGGCTCTGTCTGTCCAACTCTATATAGAGATGGTCTGGTCTAACTATCTATGTAGATGGCTCTGGTCTATTCTAACTCCAAGGGCTCTCTCTATATAGATGGATCTGGTCTGGTCTAAGTCTAACTCTATATAGATGGCTCTGGGTCTGGCTCCAACTCTCTATATAGATGGCTCTGGTCTGGTCTAACTCTATATAGATGGCTCTGGTCTGGTCTAACTCTATATAGATGGCTCTGGTCTGGTCTAACTCTCTATATATAGATGGCTCTGGTCTGGGGCTCTCTGTCTAACTCTCTATATAGATGGCTCTGGTCTGGTCTAACTCTATATAGATGGCTCTGGTCTGGTCTAACTATCTATATAGATGGCCTCTGGTCTAACTCTATATAGACTCTATGTAGATGGCTCTGGTCTATTCTAACTCTATATAGAGGGCTCTGGTCTGGTCTACCTCTCTATGTAGATGGCTCTGTCTATTCCCTATATAGAGGGCTCTGGTCTAACTCTCTATATAGAGGGCTCTGGTCTAACTCTATATAGATGGCTCTGTCTAACTCTCTATAGAGGGGCTCTGGTCTAACTCTCTATATAGATGGCTCTGGTCTGGCTCCAACTCTCTATATAGATGGCTGTGGCTCTAAATAGATGGCTCTGGTCTGGTCTAACTCTCATATAGATGGCTCTATATAGATGGTCTGGTCTAACTCTCTATATAGATGGCTCTGGTCTGGTCTAACTCTCTATATATAGAGATGGCTCTATATAGATGGCTCTGGTCTGTCTAACTCCAGATGGCTCTGGTCTGGTCTAACTTCCCATATAGATGGCTCTGGTCTGGTCTAACTCTATATAGATGGGCTCTGGTCTATATAGACTCAACTCTATATAGATGGCTCTGGTCTAAATCTCTATATAGATGGCTCTGGTCTGGCTCTAACTTTATATAGATGGCTCTGGTCTAACTCTCTAGTGTAGATGGCTCTGGTCTATTCTAACTCTATAGAGGGCTCTGGTCTGGTCTACTCTCTCTATGTAGATGGCTCTGGTCTATCTCTCTATATAGAGGGCTCT
>NW_027035609.1:0-2500 GCF_034236695.1 Oncorhynchus nerka
CAGGCTTGTTTTGGGGCAACTCCAACTCAACATATATTATATTTTCAAGCGTGGTGGTGGCTGCATCATGTTATGGGTATGTTTGACATCGGCAAGGACTACAGAGTTTTTTTTAAGGATAAATAAAATGGAGCTAAAGCACAGGCAACGCCCTAGAGAAAAACCGGGTTCAGTCTGTTTTTCCACCAGACACTGGGAGATTAATTCACCTTTCAGCAGGACAATAACCTAGAACACAAGGCCAAATCTACACTGGGAGATGAAGTCACCTTTCAGCAGGACAATAACCTACAACACAAGGCCAAATCTACACTGGAGTCGCTTACCAAGAAGACAGTGCATGTTCCTGAGTGGCCGAGTTACAGTTTTGACTTAAATCAGCTCGGAAATCCATGGCAAGACTTGAAAATGGCTGTCTAGCAATGATCAACAACCAACTTGACAGTGTGTGCAGATATTGACTCAGGGTCTTACCCAGTAAGACTCACAGCTGTGATTCTAACATGTATTGACCCAGGGTCTTACCCAGAAAGACTAGCAGCTGTGATTCTAACATGTATTGACTCAGGGTCTTACCCAGAAAGACTCACAGCTGTGATTCTAACATGTATTGACTCAGGGTCTTACCCAGTAAGACTCACAGCTGTGATTCTAACATGTATTGACCCAGGGTCTTACCCAGAAAGACTTGCAGCTGTGATTCTAACATGTATTGACTCAGGGTCTTACCCAGAAAGACTCACAGCTGTGATTCTAACATGTATTGACTCAGGGTCTTACCCAGAAAGACTCACAGCTGTGATTCTAACATGTATTGACTCAGGGTCTTGCCCAGAAAGACTCACGGCTGTGATTCTAACATGTATTGACTCAGGGTCTTACCCAGAAAGACTCACGGCTGTGATTCTAACATATATTGACTCAGGGTCTTACCCAGAAAGACTCACAGCTGTGATTCTAACATGTATTGACTCAGGTCTTACCCAGAAAGACTCACAGCTGTGATTCCTAACATGTATTGACTCAGGGTCTTGCAGATAGTCCACAGCTGTGATTCTAACATGTATTGACTCAGGGTCTTGCAGAAAGACTCACAGCTGTGATTTCTACATGTATTGACTCAGGGTCTTACCCAGAAAGACTCGCAGCTGTGATTCTAACATGTATTGACTCAGGGTCTTACCCAGAAAGACTCACAGCTGTGATTCTAACATGTATTGACTCAGGGTCTTATCCAGAAAGACTCACAGCTGTGATTCTAACATGTACTGACTCAGGGTCTTACCCAGAAAGACTACAGTATTGACTCAGGGTCTTACCCAGAAAGACTCACAGCTGTGATTCTAACATGTATTGACTCAGGGTCTTACCCAGAAAGACTCACAGCTGTGATTCTAACATGTACTGACTCAGGGTCTTACCCAGAAAGACTCACAGCTGTGATTCTAACATGTATTGACTCAGGGTCTTACCCAGAAAGACTCGCAGCTGTGATTCTAACATGTATTGACTCAGGTCTTACCCAGAAAGACTCACAGCTGTGATTCTAACATGTATTGACTCAGGGACTTATCCAGAAAGACTCACAGCTGTGATTCTAACATGTACTGACTCAGGGTCTTACCCAGAAAGACTCACAGTATTGACTCAGGGTCTTGCAGAAAGACTCACAGCTGTGATTCTAACATGTATTGACTCAGGGTCTTACCCAGAAAGACTTGCAGCTGTGATTCTAACATGTATTGACTCAGGGTCTTACCCAGAAAGACTCACAGCTGTGATTCTAACATGTATTGACTCAGGGTCTTACCCAGAAAGACTCACAGCTGTGATTCTAAGCATGTATTGACTCAGGGGTCTTGCCCAGAAAGACTCACGGCTGTGATTCTAACATGTATTGACTCAGGGTCTTACCCAGAAAGACTCACGGCTGTGATTCTAACATATATTGACTCAGGGTCTTACCCAGAAAGACTCACAGCTGTGATTCTAACATGTATTGACTCAGGGTCTTACCCAGAAAGACTCACAGCTGTGATTCTAACATGTATTGACTCAGGGTCTTACCCAGATAGACTCACAGCTGTGATTCTAACATGTATTGACTCAGGGTCTTACCCAGAAAGACTCACAGCTGTGATTCTAACATGTATTGACTCAGGGTCTTACCCAGAAAGACTCACGCAGCTGTGATTCTAACATGTATTGACTCAGGGTCTTACCCAGAAAGACTCACAGCTGTGATTCTAACATGTATTGACTCAGGGTCTTATCCAGAAAGACTCACAGCTGTGATTCTAACATGTACTGACTCAGGGTCTTACCCAGAAAGACTCACAGTATGTTTTGACTCAGGGTCTTTCAGAAAGACTCACAGCTGTGATTCTAACATGTTTTGACTCAGGGTCTTACCCAGAAAGACTCAGCTGTGATTCTAACATGTACTGACTCAGGGTCTTACCCAGAAAGACTCCAGCTGTGATTCTAACATGTACTGACT
>NW_027035610.1:0-11029 GCF_034236695.1 Oncorhynchus nerka
GGAATTGAAGCGCTCAGCTCTGATGATCTCGCTTTCAGGCTCTGTGTGTAGTTAACCAACCCTCTCTGCCCATTCATCACCATTTTACCCGTTGTTGTTGTTTTAGCTGATTAGCTGTTGTTGTCTTACCTGTTGTTGTCTTAGCTAGCTCTCCCAATCAACACCTGTGATTACTTTATGCGTGTCAAATCGGAGGGCATAAGTTGTTCCGACTCTGGCAGTCTCTATGGGGGTACCACAGGGTTCAATTCTCGGGCCGACTCTTTTCTCTGTATATATCAATGATGTCACTCTTAAGCTGCGGGCGATTCCCTGATCCACCTCTATGCAGACGACACCATTCTGTATACTTCTGGCACTTCCTGGACACTGTGCTAACTAACATACAGTAGGGCAAAAACGTATTTAGTCAGCCACAAATTGTGCAAGTTCTCCCACTTAAAAGATGAGAGAGGCCTGTAATTACACCTTCAACTATGACAGACAAAATTAGAAAAAAATCCAGAAAATCACATTGTAGGATTTTTATGAATTTATTTGCAAATTATGGTGGAAAATAAGTATTTGGTCAATAACAAAAGTTTATCTCAATACTTTGTTATATACCCTTTGTTGGCAATGACAGAGGTTAAACGTTTTCTGTAAGTCTTCACAAGGTTTTCACACACTGTTGCTGGTATTTTGGCCCATTCCTCCATGCAGATCTCCTCTAGAGCAGTGATGTTTTGGGGCTGTTGCTGGGCAACACGGACTTTCAACTCACTCCAAAGATTTTCTATGGGGTTGAGATCTGGAGACTGGCTAGGCCACTCCAGGACCTTGAAATGCTTCTTACAAAGCCACTCCTTCGTTGCCTGGGCGGTGTGTTTGGGATCATTGTCATGCTGAAAGACCCAGCACCGTTTCATCTTCAATGCCCTTGCTGATGGAAGGAGGTTTTCACTCAAAATCTCACGATACATGGCCCCATTCATTCTTTCCTTTACACGGATCAGTCGTCCTGGTCCCTTTGCAGAAAAACAGCCCCAAAGCATGATGTTTCCACCCCCATAGCCACAGTAGGTATAATTGTTCTTTGGATGCAACTCAGCATTCTTTGTGCTCCAAACAGCAATTTGAGTTTTTGCAAGTTGCCTTTTAGTTTCATCTGACCATATGACATTCTCCCCAATTCTCTTCTGGATCATCCAAATGCTCTCTGTAAAACTTCAGTGGGCCTGGACATGTACTAGCTTATCGGGGGACCCGTCTGGCACTGCAGGATTTGAGTCATTGGCGGCGTAGTGTGTTACTGATGGTTTGCTACTTTGGTCCCCAGCTCTCTGCAGGTCATTCACGTGTGGTTCTGGAATTTTGCCCACCGTTCTTGTGATCATTTTGACCCCACGGGGTGAGATGCGTGGAGCCCCAGATCGAGGAGATTATCAGTGGTCTTGTATGTCTTCCATTTCCTAATTCCTCACAAAGTTGATTTCTTCAAACCAAGCTGCTTACCTATTGCAGATTCATTCTTCCCAGCCTGGTGCAGGTCTACAATTTTGTTTCTGGTGTCCTTTGACAGCTCTTTGGTCTTATTACAGTGGAGTTTGGAGATGTGACTGTTTGAGGTTGTGGACAGGTGTATTTTATACTGATAACAAGTTCAAACAGGTGCCATTAATACAGGTAATGAGTGGAGGACAGAGAGGAGCTTCATAACCTCTGCGGGATAGGAGCGCTCTTTTCATTTTGGATAAAAAACGTTCCGTTTTAAACAAGATATTTGTCCTACGAAAGATGCTTGCCGACTATGCATGGAATTGTGTGACTTTGAAGGAGACCAAAACTCTATTCGTTTCAAAACTACCAAATATATTATCTGTGAGTGCCCCAGAACTAATGCTAAGAGAAAACCAAGATGAAGGTTCATACTTTCGGAAATGCCCCAGATTCTGAAGGCGCTGTGTTCCAATGTCTCCTTATATGGCTGTCAATGCGCCAGGAATGAGCCTGCCCTTTGTGTCGTTTCTCCAAGGTGTCTGCAGCATTGTGACGTGTTTGTAGGCATATCATTGGAAGATTGACCATAAGAGACTACATTTACAGGTGTCCCGCCCAGTGTCCTGTGTCGAAATTATTGCGTAATCTGTAGGTCCATGCGCGTTCCATTTCTTCAGAAGAGAAAGTCAACTGCCACGGCGATTTTATCGTCGATAGATATGTGAAACACCTTGAGTGATTGATTCTAAACATCGGTTTGCCATATTTATAATACGATATTATGGAATTAATTTGGAAAAAAGTTAAGCGTTTTTAATGACTTAATATTATTTTTATTTTTCTTACTAAGCGTGATGAACAAAATGGGGCGATTTGTCAACACAAAATATGTTATTTTGTAAAAACGGAACATTTACTATCTAACTGAAGTCTCCTCATTGAAAACATCTGAAGTTCTTCAAAGGTAAATGATTTTATTTGAATCTTTTCTGTTTTTTGTGAAAATGTTGCTTGTGAAAGACAGGCATAATCCTATGCTAGGCTATCAATACTGTTACACAAATGCTTGTTTAGCTATGGTTCAAAAGCATATTTTGAAAATCTGAGATGACAGTGTTGTTAACAAAAGGCTAAGCTTGAGAGCAAATAGATTAATTTCATTTCATTTGCGATTTTCATGAATAGTTAACGTTGTGTTATGCTAATGAGCTTGCGGATAGATTTACACAATCCTGGATACAGGTTTTTTTCGTAGCTAAACGTGACGCAGAAAACGGAACGATTTGTCCTAAACAAATAACCTTTCAGGAAAAACTGAACATTTGCTATCTGAGAGTCTCCTCATTGAAAACATCCGAAGTTCTTCAAAGGTAAATGATTTTATTTGAATGCTTTTCTGGTTTTTGTGAAAATGTTGCCTGCTGAATGCTAACGCTAGCTATCAATACTGTTACACAAATGCTTGTTTTGCAATGGTTGAGAAGCATATTTTAAAAATCTGAGATGACAGTGTTGTTAACAAAAGGCTAAGCTTGAGAGCAAATAGATTAATTTCATTTCATTTGCGATTTTCATGAATAGCTAACGTTGCGTTATGGTAATGAGCTTGAGGCTGTAGTCACGATACCGGATCCGGGATGGCTCGACGCAAGAAGTTAAAGAAGAAGTTACAGGTCTGTGAGAGCCAGAAATCTTGCTTGTTTGTAGGTAACCAAATACTTATTTTCCACCATAATTTGCAAATAATTTGCAAATAATAATTTGCAGTGTAGCCTAGTGGTTAGAGCATTGGACTAGTAACTGAAAGGTTGCAAGTTCAAATCCCCGAGCTGACAAGGTACAAAATCTGTCGTTCTGCCCTTGAACAGGCAGTTAACCCACTGTTCCTAGGCCGTCATTGAAAATAAGAATTTGTTCTTAACTGACTTGCCTAGTAAAATAAAGGTAAAAAAATAAAATAAAAAATAAAAAAATCATACAATGTGATTTTCTGGATTTTTTTTCTCATTTTGTCTGTCATAGTTGAAGTGTACCTATGATGAAAATTACAGGACTCTCTCATCTTTTTAAGTGGGAGAACTTGCACAATTGGTGGCTGACTAAATACTTTTTTGCCCCACTGTACAAATGAGCTTCAATGCTATACAACACTCCTTCCGTGGCCTCCAACTGCTCTTAAATGCTAGTAAAACCAAATGCATGCTTTTCAACCGTTCGCTGCCTGCACCCACCTCACGACGCTGGACGGTTCCGACCTAGAATATGTGGACAACTATAAATACCTAGGTGTCTGGTTAGACTGTAAACTCTCCTTCCAGACTCATATTAAGCATCTCCAATCCAAAATCAAATCTAGAATCGTCTTTCTATTTCGCAACAAAGCCTCCTTCACTCACGCCGCCAAACTTACCCTAGTAAAACTGACTATCCTACCGATCCTTGACTTTGGCGATGTCATCTACAAAATAGCTTCCAATACTCTATTCAGCAAACTGGATGCAGTCTATCACAGTGCCATCCGTTTTGTTACCAAATCACCTTATACCACCCACCACTGCGACCTGTATGCTCTAGTCGGCTGGCCCTCGCTACATATTCGTCGCCAGACCCACTGGCTCCAGGTCATCTATATGTCTATGCTAGGTAAAGCTCCGCCTTATCTCAGTTCACTGGCCACTATAGCAGCACCCACCCGTAGCACACGTTCCAGCAGGTTTATCTCACTGATCATCCCTAAAGCCAACACCTCATTTGGCCGCCTTTTCTTCCAGTTCTCTGCTGCCAGTGACTGGAACGAATTGCAAAAATAGCTGAAGTTGGAGACTTTTATTTCCTTCACTAACTTTAAACATCAACTATCTGAGCAGCTAACCGATTACTGCAGCTGTACATAGTCCATCTGTAAATAGCCCACCCAATCTACCTACCTCATCCCCATATTGTTTTTATTTACTTTTCTGCTCGTTTGCACACCAGTATCTCTACTTGCACATCATCATCTGCTCATTTATCACTCCAGTGTTAATCTGCTAAATTGTAATTATTCGCTCCTATGGCCTATTTATTGCCTACCTCCTCATGCCTTTTGCACACAATGTATATAGACTTTCTTTTTTTCTACTGTGTCATTGACTTGTTTATAGTGTTATTGGCTTGTTTATTGTTTATTCCATGTGTAACTCTGTGTTTGTCACGTTCTGACCTTAATTTCCTTTGTTTTGTATTTATTTAGTATGGTCAGGGCGTGAGTTGGGTGGGTTGTGTATGTTTGTTTTTCTAGTTTTTGGGAATTTCAATGTTTCGGCCTAGTATGGTTCTCAATCAGAGGCAGGTGTCATTAGTTGTCTCTGATTGAGAATCATACTTAGGTAGCCTGGGTTTCACTGTGTGTTTGTGGGTGATTGTTTCCGTGTCTGTGTTTGTTCGCCACACGGTACTGTTTCGGTTTTGTTCACGTTTATTGTTTTGTCTTCATTGAGTGTTCAGTTCAGGTTTTTAAATAAACACCATGGACACTTACCACGCCGCATCTTGGTCCGATCCTTGCTACACCTCCTCTTCAGACGAAGAGGAGGAAAACCCTTACAGTGTTGTTGTCTGTGTCACACTGCTTTGCTTTATCTTTGCCAGGTCGCAGTTGTAAATGAGAACTTGTTCTCAACTAGCCTACCTGGTTAAATAAATATATATATATATATATATATTTTTTTAATTCAAGCTGAAGGACATGGCCCCAAATATAAAAGCTATGTGATAAGCTTCTTCAACCTCTGTTTCCTCAGAGGCATTATATCCCAGTTTGGATGGTGTAGCAATGCACCCAGTCACTACAAAGATAAAGGTGAGAGAAAGGTAACCGCTCAGGGATTTCACCATGAGGCCAATGGTGACTTTAAAACAGTTACAGAGTTTAATGGCTGTGATAGGAGAAAACTGAGGATGGATCAGCAGCATTGTAGTTACTTCACAATACTAACCTAATTGACAGAGTGAAAAGAAGGAAGCCTGTACAGAATAAACATATTCCAAAACATGCATCTTGTTTGCAACAAGGCACTGAAGTAATACTTCAAAAAATGTGGCAAATAAATTAACTTTATGTCCTGAATACAAAGTGTTTTGTTTGGGGCAAATCCAACACACACATCACTGAGTACCACTCTTCATATTTTCAAGCATGGTGGTGGCTGCATCATGCTATGGGTATGCTTGTCATCGACAAGGACTAGGGAGATTTTTTTTAACTAAAATTAAACAGAATAGAGCTATTTATTTTAATTTTATTTAACCTTTATTTAACCAGGAAGGGATCATTGAGATTAAAATCTATTTTTCAAGAGCGCCCTGGCAAAGATAGGCAGCACCAAGTCATTACAAAAAAATTACAGACAGACAACATGAAAAACTACAAGTAATCTAGTAAAAACCATTGAATTCACATTGAATATAAAACAGCAAATTAAAAACATTGACCGGTCAGGGAATCAGCCTCAAAATCCTTCATCATTGATTTAAAAACACCAATCGGGACAAGTTCTTCCAGTTTAAAAGTATTTTGTAAGGTGTTCCAAGACGATGGCGCAGAGTACATAAAAGCCCTTTTACCAAATTCAGTTCAGACATTTGGAACAGTTAGCAGGATAAAGTGCAGTGAACAAGAGAGTACCCACCACATTTCTGAACAATAAAAATGTAGTAAAATAAAAAGGTAGTAAACCCAGAATGGCTTTGTATATAAAATTATACCAGTGACTGAGCCTACGAGTGACTAGAGAAGGCCAGACAACCCTGGTATACAAAGTGCAGTGGTGCGTAAGGGTTTTGCAGTTTAAAATAAATCTCAAAGTGCCATGGTAAAGAGCTAAGCACAGGCAAAATCCTAGAGGAAATCCTGCTATAGTTTGCTTTCCAACAGACACTGGGAGAAAAATTCACCTTTCAGCAGGACAATACCTAAAACACAAGGCCAAATATACACTGTGGCCTAGTTACAATTTTGACTTAAATCAACTTGAAAATCTATTTGCAAGACATAAAAATAGCTTTATACAATGATAAAAAAATATCTTGAAAAAGCTTGAAGAATCTTTAAAAGAATAATGTGCAAAGATTGTACAATCCAGGTGTCCTTGAGTTCTTTAGTACCGGTTGCCTCCATAATAGCATGAATTATTCGGGGCATTCTACAAGGTGCCTGAAACGTTCCACGGCATCACGCAGTTGCTGCAGATTGGACGGTGGTATATTCATGCTGTGACCAGCCCGTTCCATGTCATCCCATAGAAGCTCTATTGGGTTGAGGTCTAGAGACTGACCAGGCCACTCAAGTAAACTGAACTCACTGTCATGTTTCAGGCAATGTTTTTCAAGTCCTCATTTGTCCAGTGTTGGTGATCGCGTGCCCACGGGAGACGCTTCTTCTTGTTTTTAGCTGATAGGAGTGGAACCCGGTGTGGTCGTCTGCTGCATCCGTGACAAGGATCGTCAAGATGTGCGTTTGGAAACGCCGTTCTGCACAACACTGTTGTACTGCACCGTTATTTGTCTGTTTGTGGCCCTCCTGTTAGCTTGCACGGTTCTTGCCATTCTCCTTCGACCTCGCTCATCAACAAGCTGTTTTGGCCCACAGGACTGCCGCTGACAGGATGTTTTTGACTTGTCACACCATTCTAAAACCCTAGGCACCGCCTTGCGTCAAATACCCAGGAGGGTGGCCATTTCTGAGATAATGGATCTGGTGCGTCTGGCACCGACGATCAAACCATGCTGAAAGTCGTTTAGGTCACTTGTTTTTCCCAGTCTAACGTTCAATCAAACAGTAACTGATTCCCGTCTGCCTGCTTTATATAGCAAGCCATGGCCACGTTACTCACTGTCTGCAGTGGGGGGGCAGGGGAGATTATTAAACCATCAGGGCTGTTTGCATTTCAGATTAGGGAGGTGTTAAACCATGGAGGTGTTAATGAATTTACCTGCACAAAATCAGAGAAGAATTCACACAGACCTGATAGCTGGATTCTGGTTACAGGGTGTTTGAAAATGGAGCAATCATGACTAGGTCTTTAGGTGAGTATTATTTTACCTTGTTTTTACCACCTTCCCCTGTCAGATACACAAAGAAAGCAAGCAAAAAGAAGCAGGTACGGTAAATGAGTGGGATTTCAGTCTGTGTATGAAAGGGATATGAATGACAAAAAAATAACAGCGACATACTTTTTTATTTGGCAGAGAATGTAAATTTAGTTTAATTTATGATACAAAACACAATGTTTAAAGACAACATACAGAAATATATATTATACTACCTATTAAGCTATAGGCTACTTCCTAATCTATAAGGCAGTATTATTGTATGTATCCTATAGGAACTAAGGGCTGAATCCTGTAGGAACTACCGGCTGAATCCTGTAGGAACTAACGGCTGAATCCAATAGGAACCAACGGCTGAATCCAATACGAACTAAGGGTTGGATAGTATAGGAACTAAGAGCTGAATAATATAGGAAATAAGAGCTGAATAATATAGGAACTAAGGGCTGAATCCAATAGGAACAAAGGGCTGAATCCAATAGGAACTTAGAGCTGAAAAATATAGGATATAATAGCTGAATCCTATAGGAATTAAGGGTGAATCCTATAGGAACTGAATAATATAGGAACTAAGGGCTGAATTATATAAGAACTAAGTATTGAATCCTGTAGGAACCAACGGCTGAATCCAATAGGAACCAACGGCTGAATCCAATACGAACTAAGGGCTGAATAATATACGAACTAAGGGTTGGATAGTATAGGAACTAAGAGCTGAATAATATAGGAAATAAGAGCTGAATAATATAGGAACTAAGGGCTGAATCCAATAGGAACTAAGGGCTGAATCCAATAGGAACTAAGTATTGAATCCTAATCTGAGAAACATAATTCATTCTTTAGCTCATATTTTCTATTGACATCAATGCATGATGTATGTGCTGGTTTGGTTTAAAGTGTATGTGCCTGATGCTTGGATGTGTGTGAAACTCATGAAGACCACATATTTGATCAGTGCATGTGTGTGTCCCTTTCCACTGTATCGGCGATCCTTCTAGGAAAGCGTCCATCACTTAAAGTCACAGCTGCAGGTGTGTGTATGTGCGTGACTGAGGTGTGGGCACAAACTCTAATGGAGGATTGGGGAGCAGACAGAGAGGGCAGGGGGACTGACTTTGAGACAGACATCACAGCTGCAGGTGTGTGTATGTGCGTGACTGAGGTGTGGGCACAAACTCTAATGGAGGATTGGGAAGAAGACAGAGGGCAGGGGGATTGACTTTGAGACAGACAACTAGAAACATGTAAAGACGTTGTTGTAGTTTAACCTGTGTGGTCCATTATACATGTATGTGTAGTCCTAGTCCCAGGCACTGCAGCGATATAGTAGTATTTCTTCCTGTCTAAGGGCTTCTCTGCTTTAGAAGCAGGAGACGTTGAGCCCCTTTCCAAGGAATTAAGTCTCATGTCTGAGGTTGAAACTCCAGGTATGAGTGGTCTGTCTGTTCTAGATGGCAGGAAACTTAGATCTGACAAGAAGAGTCCCCTCTGTGCTTTATCACAGGACACAGACAGCAGACACACACACACACGCACGCACACACGCACACATTGTATGCTCAAACAGAATATGGCACACAGACTTGCACGTACACACTCTCTTTCACACACGCAAACACACACGCACAAAACAAGTACAAAACACACACGCACAAAACAAGTACCAAACACACACGCACAAAACAAGTACTAACCACACACGCACAAAACAAGTACCAACCAGGGCATTGCTCATGTTGTTCCCTTGTTAATTGAAACCACATGTTTACTGCTAGACACTCCCAGTGAAGTAATTCCCATCACACATGTTACAATGCACTGGAATTGGCCTTCTTGTTTTGTTATTTAATCAGAACTGTTCCTGACCTCAGACTCAAGAGAACATTTGATTCTTTACTGTCCACCATGGGGGTCCAACAGATGATTCTCCAGAAAAATTCCAGATAAGCCTGGTCCTGTTCATTGATCCCCAGGGACTGACAGTTCAACAATGGTCAGGAAGACTCTGATCAGTTAGACAAACAGGAAGACTGATCAGCTAGACAAACAGGAAGACTGATCAGCTAGACAAACAGGAAGACTGATCAGCTAGACAAACAGGAAGAGTCTGATCAGTTAGACAAACAGGAAGACTGATCAGTTAGACAAACAGGAAGACTGATCAGCTAGACAAACAGGAAGACTGATCAGTTAGACAAACAGGAAGACTGATCAGCTAGACAAACAGGAAGACTGATCAGTTAGACAAACAGGAAGACTGATCAGCTAGACAAACAGGAAGACTGATCAGTTAGACAAACAGGAAGACTGATCAGCTAGACAAACAGGAAGACTGATCAGCTAGACAAACAGGAAGACCCTGATCAGCTAGACAAACAGGAAGACTGATCAGCTAGACAAACAGGAAGACCCTGATCAGCTAGACAAACAGGAAGACCCTGATCAGCTAGACAAACAGGAAGACCCTGATCAGCTAGACAAACAGGAAGACCCTGATCAGCTAGACAAACAGGAAGACCCTGATCAGCTAGACAAACAGGAAGACTCTGATCAGCTAGACAAACAGGAAGACTCTGATCAGCTAGACAAACAGGAAGACTCTGATCAGCTAGACAAACAGGAAGACTCTGATCAGCTAGACAAACAGGAAGACTCTGATCAGCTAGACAAACAGGAAGACCCTGATCAGCTAGACAAACAGGAAGACGCTGATCAGCTAGACAAACAGGAAGACTCTGATCAGCTAGACAAACAGGAAGACTCTGACTCAGCTAGACAAACAGGAAGACTCTGATCAGCTAGACAAACAGGAAGACTCTGATCAGCTAGACAAACAGGAAGACCCTGATCAGCTAGACAAACAGGAAGACCCTGATCAGCTAGACAAACAGGAAGACCCTGATCAGCTAGACAAACAGGAAGACGCTGATCAGCTAGACAAACAGGAAGACTGATCAGCTAGACAAACAGGAAGTACCCTGATCAGCTAGACAAACAGGAAGACCCTGATCAGCTAGACAAACAGGAAGACTGATCAGCTAGACAAACAGGAAGACTCTGATCAGCTAGACAAACAGGAAGACTGCTGATCAGCTACACAAACATGAAGACTCTGATCAGCCTAGACAAACAGGAATACTCTGATCAGCTAGACAAACAGGAAGACTGATCAGCTAGACAAACAGGAAGACTCTGATCAGCTAGACAAACAGGAAGACTCTGATCAGCTAGACAAACAGGAAGACTCTGATCAGCTAGACAAACAGGGAAGACTCTGATCAGCTAGACAAACAGGAAGACTCTGATCAGCTAGACAAACAGGAAGACTCTGATCAGCTAGACAAACAGGAAGACTCTGATCAGCTAGACAAACAGGAAGACTCTGATCAGCTAGACAAACAGGAAGACTCTGATCAGCTAGACAAACAGGAAGACTCTGATCAGCTAGACAAACAGGAAG
>NW_027035611.1:0-11046 GCF_034236695.1 Oncorhynchus nerka
ATAGTGGGTAGCTACCTTCATCTGCCAGGTGGGTAGCTCACCTTCTCATCTACAGTGGGTAGCTACCCTCTCATCTACAGGTGGGTAGCCACCCTTCTCATCTACAGTGGGTAGGCTACCCTTCCTCCTCTACAGTGGGTAGCTACCTTCTCCTCTACTGCGGGTAGCTACTCCCTCATCTATAGTGGGTAGCACCTTCTCTCTTACAGTGGGTAACTACCTTTCTCATCTACAGTGGGTAGCTACCCCTTTCATCTACAGTGGGAAGATACCCTTCTCCTCTACAGTGGGTAACTACCCTTTCTCATCTAGCAGTGGTAGCTACCCTTCTCATCTACAGTGGGTAGCTACCATCTCTGTGGTGGCAGGCTACCCTTCTCATCTACAGTGGGTAGCTACCCTTCTCATCTCACAGTGGGTAGCTACCTCCTCCTCTGGCAGTGGGTAGCCACCCTTCTCCCTCTACAGTGGGTAAATACCTCTCTCCTCTACAGTGGGTATTTAAGGGGGGGGTGAGAAGGATTACTTTATCCTATCCTAGGTATTCCTTAAAGAGGTGGGGTTTCAGGTGTCTCCGGAAGGTGGTGATTGACTCCGCTGTCCTGGCGTCGTGAGGGAGTTTGTTCCACCATTGGGGGCCAGAGCAGCGAACAGTTTTGACTGGGCTGAGCGGGAACTGTACTTCCTCAGTGGTAGGGAGGCGAGCAGGCCAGAGGTGGATGAACGCAGTGCCCTTGTTTGGGTGTAGGGCCTGATCAGAGCCTGGAGGTACTGAGGTGCCGTTCCCTCACAGCTCCGTAGGCAAGCACCATGGTCTTGTAGCGGATGCGAGCTTCAACTGGAAGCCAGTGGAGAGAGCGGAGGAGCGGGGTGACGTGAGAGAACTTGGGAAGGTTGAACACCAGACGGGCTGCGGCGTTCTGGATGAGTTGTAGGGGTTTAATGGCACAGGCAGGGAGCCCAGCCAACAGCGAGTTGCAGTAATCCAGACGGGAGATGACAAGTGCCTGGATTAGGACCTGCGCCGCTTCCTGTGTGAGGCAGGGTCGTACTCTGCGGATGTTGTAGAGCATGAACCTACAGGAACGGGCCACCGCCTTGATGTTAGTTGAGAACGACAGGGTGTTGTCCAGGATCACGCCAAGGTTCTTAGCGCTCTGGGAGGAGGACACAATGGAGTTGTCAACCGTGATGGCGAGATCATGGAACGGGCAGTCCTTCCCCGGGAGGAAGAGCAGCTCCGTCTTGCCGAGGTTCAGCTTGAGGTGGTGATCCGTCATCCACACTGATATGTCTGCCAGACATGCAGAGATGCGATTCGCCACCTGGTCATCAGAAGGGGGAAAGGAGAAGATTAATTGTGTGTCGTCTGCATAGCAATGATAGGAGAGACCATGTGAGGTTATGACAGAGCCAAGTGACTTGGTGTATAGCGAGAATAGGAGAGGGCCTAGAACAGAGCCCTGGGGGACACCAGTGGTGAGAGCACGTGGTGAGGAGACGGATTCTCGCCACGCCACCTGGTAGGAGCGACCTGTCAGGTAGGACGCAACCAAGCGTGGGCCGCGCCGGAGATGCCCAACTCGGAGAGGGTGGAGAGGAGGATCTGATGGTTCACAGTATCGAAGGCAGCCGATAGGTCTAGAAGGATGAGAGCAGAGGAGAGAGAGTTAGCTTTAGCAGTGCGGAGCGCCTCCGTGATACAGAGAAGAGCAGTCTCAGTTGAATGACTAGTCTTGAAACCTGACTGATTTGGATCAAGAAGGTCATTCTGAGAGAGATAGCGGGAGAGCTGGCCAAGGACGGCACGCTCAAGAGTTTTGGAGAGAAAAGAAAGAAGGGATACTGGTCTGTAGTTGTTGACATCGGAGGGATCGAGTGTAGGTTTTTTCAGAAGGGGTGCAACTCTCGCTCTCTTGAAGACGGAAGGGACGTAGCCAGCGGTCAGGGATGAGTTGATGAGCGAGGTGAGGTAAGGGAGAAGGTCTCCGGAAATGGTCTGGAGAAGAGAGGAGGGGATAGGGTCAAGCGGGCAGGTTGTTGGGGGGCCGGCCGTCACAAGACGCGAGATTTCATCTGGAGAGAGAGGGGAGAAAGAGGTCAGAGCACAGGGTAGGGCAGTGTGAGCAGAACTAGCGGTGTCGCTTTGACTTAGCAAACGAGGATCGGAGGAGGATTCAGGGAGGGAGGAGAAGGTGGCAAAGAGCTTCCTAGGGTTAGAGGCAGATGCTTGGAATTTAGAGTGGTAGAAAGTGGCTTTAGCAGCAGAGACAGAAGAGGAAAATGTAGAGAGGAGGGAGGAAAGGATGCCAGGTCCGCAGGGAGGCGAGTTTTCTCCAAGCCCTGTTCTGTGAGCTCGCGAGTCGTCGAGCCACGGAGCGGGAGGGGAGTGACCGAGCCGGCCTGGAGGATAGGGGACATAGAGAGTCAAAGGATGCAGAAAGGGAGAAGAGGAGGGTTGAGGAGGCAGAATCAGGAGATAGGTTGGAGAAGGTTTGAGCAGAGGGAAGAGATGATAGATGGAAGAGGAGAGAGTAGCGGGGGAGAGAGAGCGAAGGTTGGGACGGCGCGATACCATCCGAGTAGGGGCAGGGGAAGTGTTGATGAGAGCGAGAGGGAAAAGGATACAAGGTAGTGGTCGGAGACTTGAGGGGAGTTGCAATGAGGTTAGTGGAAGAACAGCATCTAGTAAAGATGAGGTCGAGCGTATTGCCTGCCTTGTGAGTAGGGGGGAAGGTGAGAGGGGAGAGGTCAAAAAGAGGAGAGGGAGGGAAAGAAGGGGAGGCAGAGAGGAATGAGCCGTTGTAGACGTGGGGAGGTTAAAGTCGCCCAGAACTGTGAGAGGTGAGCCGTCCTCAGGAAAGGAGCTTATCAAGGCATCAAGCCTCATTGGATGAACTTCCGAGGGAACCTGGAGGGCGATAAATGATAAGGATGTTAAGCTTGAAAGGGCTGGTAACTGTGACAGCATGGAATTCAAAGGAGGTGATAGACAGATGGGTAAGGGGAGAAAGAGAGAATGACCACTTGGGAGAGATGAGGATCCCGGTGCCACCACCCCGCTGACCAGAAGCCTCGGGTGTGCGAGAACACGGGGCGGACGAAGAGAGAGCAGTAGGAGTAGCAGTGTTATCTGTGGTGATCCATGTTTCCGTCAGTACCAAGAAGTCGAGGACTGAGGGGAGGCATAGGCTGAGATGAACCTGCCTTGTTGGCCGCAGATCTGCAGTTCCAGAGGCTATCGGAGACCTGAACTCCACGTGGTCGTATGCCGCTGGGACTACCAGATTAGGTACGCGGCCACGCGGGTGGAGTGTTTGTATGGTCTGTGCAGAGAGGAGAGAACAGGGATAGACAGACACATAGCTGCCAGGCTACAGAAGAGGCTACGCTAATGCAAAGGAGATTGGAATGACAAGTGGACTACACGCCCTCTAATATTCAGGAAAGGTGAGTTTACGAGCAAGAATCTTATTGACTAAAATGATTAAAATGATACAGTACTGCTAAAGTATTAGCTGGTAGTGGCTGCGTTGTTGACTTTGTAGGCTAGCTGGCAGTGGCTGCGTTGCACTACACTAATTCTGAGGTGATAGTCGTTAGCTGGCTAGCTAGCAGTGTTGATTACGTTACGCTATGCTAAAAGAACGACAATAGCTGGCTAGCTAACCAGAAAATCGCTCTAGACTACACAATTATCTTTGATACAGAGACGGCTATGTAGCTAGCCATGTAGCTAGCTACGATCAACAAATCAAACCGTTGTACTGTAATGAAATGAAAATGAAAATGTGATACTACCTGTGGAGCGAGGCGGAATGCGATCGGGTTGTTTGAAGTTCTATTCGGTAGACGTTGGTTAGCTGTTGGCTAGCTAGCAGTGTCTCCTACGTTAAGGACGACAAATAGCTGGCTAGCTAACCTCAAAAATTAAGATAATCACTAAAACTACACACTCTAAACTACACAATTATCTTGATACAAAGACAGCAAAGACAACTATGTAGCTAGCTAACACTACACTAATCAAGTCGCTCAGTTGAGGGTAATAGTTCTACAGTGCTGCTATTCGGTAGACGGTGGACGTTAGCTAGCTGGCTAGTTGCTGGGCAGATAGCAGTGTAGACTACGTTAGGACGACGAAATACGATAATTACGCAATTATCTTTGATACAAAGACGGCTATGTAGCTAGCTAAGAAGAAATTGCTAAGATTAGACAAATCAAACCGTTGTACTATAATGAAATGTAATGAAATGTAATGAAAGTTATACTACCTGCAGACCGAAGCGGATGCGACATAGAAGCAGGAAGCAGTACCCTTCTCATCTACAGTGGGTAACTACCCTTCTCATCTACAGTGGGTAAACACCCTTCTCATCTACAGTGGTAGCTACCCTTCTCATCTACAGTGTGTAACTACCCTTCTCATCTACAGTGGGTAGCAACCCTTCTCATCTACAGTGGGTAGCTACCCTTCTCCTCTACAGTGGGTAGCTACCCTTCTCATCTACAGTGTGTAACTACCCTTCTCATCTACAGTGGGTAGTCTACCCTTCTCATCTACAGTGGGTAGCTACCCTTCTCCTCTACAGTGGGTAAATACCCTTCTCATCTACAGTGGGTAGCTACCCTTCTCATCTACAGTGGGTAGCTACCCTTCCTCATCTACAGTGGGTAGCTACCCTTCTCATCTACAGTGGGTAAATACCCTTCTCATCTACAGTGGGTAAATACCCTTCATCTACAGTGGTAGCTACCCTTCTCATCTACAGTGGGTAAATACCTTCTCATCTACAGTGGGTAGATACCCTTCTCATCTACAGTGGGTAGCTACCCTTTCTCATCTACAGTGGGTAGCTACCCTTCTCATCTACAGTGGGTAAATACCCTTCTCATCTACAGTGGGTAGATACCCTTCTCATCTACAGTGGTAGCTACCTTCTCATCTACAGTGGGTAGCTACCCTTCTCATCTACAGTGGGTAGCTACCCTTCTCATCTACAGTGGGTAGCTACCCTTCTCAATAACAGTGGGTAACTACCCTTCTCATCAGTAGTGGGTAACTACCCTTCTCATCTACAGTGGGTAGCTACCCTTCTCTCTACAGTTGGTAGATACCCTTCTCCTCTACAGTGGGTAACTACCCTTCTCCTCTACAGTGGGTAGATAGCCTTCTCCTTCTACAGTTGGTAGCTACTCCTTCTCATCTACAGTGGGTAACTACCCTTCTCATCTACAGTGGGTAGATACCCTTCTCATCTACAGTGGGTAGCTACCCTTCTCATCTACAGTGGGTAACTACCCTTCTCCTCACAGTGGGTAGCTACCCTTCTCCTCTACAGTGGGTAGCTACCCTTTCTCATCTACAGTGGGTAGCTACCCTTCTCCTTCTACAGTGGGTAGCTACCCTTCTCCTCTACAGTGGGTAGCTACCCTTCTCATCTACAGTGGGTAGCTACCCTTCTCCTCTACAGTGGGTAGCTACCCTTCTCATCTACAGTGGGTAGCTACCCTTCTCCTCTACAGTGGGTAGCTACCCTTCTCATCTACAGTGGGTAGCTACCCTTCTCCTCTACAGTGGGTAGCTACCCTTCTCATCTACAGTGGGTAGCTACCCTTCTCATCTACAGTAGGTAGCTACTCTTCTCATCTACAGTGGGTAGCTACCCTTCTCATCTACAGTGGGTAGCTACCCTTCTCATCTACAGTGGGTAGCTACCCTTCTCATCTACAGTGGGAAGCTACCCTTCTCATCTACAGTGGGTAGCTACCCTTCTCATCTACAGTAGGTAGCTACTCTTCTCATCTACAGGGCTGTGAATAATGATGCAGTAACTGCAGGTAGTTTGGATGCAGGAACTGCAGGTAGTTTGGATGCAGGAACTGCAGGTAGTTTGGATGCAGGAACTGCGGTCGATTAGTATTTTGGATGCAGGAACTTTGTTGTTTTGGAAGCAGTGTTTGTTGTTTTGGAAGCAGTGTTTGTTGTTTTGGAAGCAGTCTGTTGTTTTGGTTGTTGTTTTGGAAGCAGTGTTTGTTGTTTTGGAAGCAGTGTTTGTTGTTTCCAGTTTGGTGTTTGTTGTTTTGGGAGCAGTGTTTGCTGTTTTGGGAGCAGTGTTTGTTGTTTTGGAAGCAGTGTTCGTTGTTTTGGAAGCAGTGTTTGTGGTTTTGGAAGCAGTGTCTGTTGTTTTGGAAGCAGTGTCTGTTGTTTTGGAAGCAGTGTCTGTTGTTTTGGAAGCAGTGTCTGTTGTTTTGGAAGCAGTGTTTGTTGTTTTGGAAGCAGTGTCTGTTGTTTTGGAAGCAGTGTCTGTTGTTTTGGAAGCAGTGTCTGTTGCTTTGGAAGCAGTGTCTGTTGTTTTGGAAGCAGTGTTTGTTGTTTTGGTTGTTGTTTTGGAAGCAGTGTCTGTTGTTTTGGTTGTTGTTTTGGAAGCAGTGTTTGTTGTTTTGGTTGTTGTTTTGGAAGCAGTGTCTGTTGTTTTGGAAGCAGTGTCTGTTGTTTTGGAAGCAGTGTCTGTTGTTTTGGAAGCAGTGTTTGTTGTTTTGGTTGTTGTTTTGGAAGCAGTGTCTGTTGTTTTGGAAGCAGTGTCTGTTGTTTTGGAAGCAGTGTCTGTTGTTTTGGAAGCAGTGTCTGTTGTTTTGGAAGCAGTGTCTGTTGTTTTGGAAGCAGTGTCTGTTGTTTTGGAAGCAGTGTTTGTTGTTTTGGTTGTTGTTTCTGGGAAGCAGTGTCCTGTTGTTTTGGAAGCAGTGTCTGTTGTTTTGAAGCAGTGTCTGTTGTTTTGGAAGCAGTGTCTGTTGTTTTGGAAGCAGTGTCTGTTGTTTTGGAAGCAGTGTCTGCTGTTTTGGAAGCAGTGTCTGTTGTTTTGGAAGCCAGTGTCTTGTTGTTTTGGAAGCAGTGTTTTGTTGTTTTGGAAGCAGTGTCTGTTGTTTTGGAAGCAGTGTCTGTTGTTTTGGAAGCAGTGTCTGTTGTTTTGGAAGCAGTGTCTGTTGTTTTGGAAGCAGTGTTTGTTGTTTTGGTTGTTGTTTTGGAAGCAGTGTCTGTTGTTTTGGAAGCAGTGTCTGTTGTTTTGGAAGCAGTGTCTGTTGTTTTGGAAGCAGTGTTTGTGGTTTTGGAAGCAGTGTTTGTTGTTTTGGTTGTTGTTTTGGAAGCAGTCTGTTGTTTTGGAAGCAGTGTTTGTTGTTTTGGTTGTTGTTTTGGAAGCAGTGTCTGTTGTTTTGGAAGCAGTGTCTGTTGTTTTGGAAGCAGTGTCTGTTGTTTTGGAAGCAGTGTCTGTTGTTTTGGAAGCAGTGTCTGTTGTTTTGGAAGCAGTGTTTGTTGTTTTGGAAGCAGTGTCTGTTGTTTTGGAAGCAGTGTCTGTTGTTTTGGAAGCAGTGTCTGTTGTTTTGGAAGCAGTGTCTGTTGTTTTGGAAGCAGTGTTTGTTGTTTTGGAAGCAGTCTGTTGTTTTGGAAGCAGTGTCTGTTGTTTTGGAAGCAGTGTCTGTTGTTTTGGAAGCAGTGTTTGTTGTTTTGGAAGCAGTGTTTGTTCTGCTAAATCTGTGTTTGGTCAACCAATCACATCTGCTAAATCTGTGTTTTGGTCAACCAATCACATCTGCTACATCTGTGTTTGGTCAACCAATCACATCTGCTACATCTGTGTTTGGTCAACCAATCACATCTGCTAAATCTGTGTTTGGTCAACCAATCACATCTGCTAAATCTGTGTTTGGTCAACCAATCACATCTGCTAAATCTGTGTTTTGGTCAACCAATCACATCTGCTAAATCTGTGTTTGGTCAACCAATCACATCTGCTAAATCTGTGTTTTGGTCAACCAATCACATCTGCTAAATCTGTGTTTGGTCAACCAATCACATCTGCTAAATCTGTGTTTGGTCAACCAATCACATCTGCTAAATCTGTGTTTGGTCAACCAATAACATTTGATTTGATGTTTTGATCTAAAACAAAACAGTCCAACTTACTGAACACAACTGAACAGATCAACCTAAAATACCTCGAGTTACACGGCCTGCACCTCCCCCGCGTCTTCCCGTTCATCATCATCATCCTCATCCTCTCCCTATTGTGGTTCTCCTGTCTCCATATCGATGTTTTTCTTCTCTCAAATGGAGCGCTCAAGCTCAGCTTCTACTCACATAAATTACACTCTGCTGCCACCAGGTGGTGAAATGCCGTTTGAGCTACTAGCGTAAAAGCTCAAATAAATTGGTCCTAGGCCTTCAGTGAATAACCTATTTGTCCTAGTCCTTCAGTGGATAACCTATTGGTCCTAGGCCTTCAGTGGATAACCTATTGGTCCTAGTCCTTCAGTGGATAACCTATTGGACCTTCAATTGATAACCTATTGGTCCTAGTCCTTCAGTGGATAACCTATTGGTCCTAGTCCTTCAGTGGATAACCTATTGGACCTTCAGTGGATAACCTATTGGTCCTTCAGTGGATAACCTATTGGTCCTAGTCCTTCAGTGGATAACCTATTGGACCTTCAGTGGATAACCTATTGGTCCTTCAGTGGATAACCTATTGGTCCTAGGCCTTCAGTGGATAACCTATTGGTCCTTCAGTGGATAACCTATTGGTCCTAGTCCTTCAGTGGATAACCTATTGGACCTAGTCCTTCAGTGGATAACCTATTGGTCCTAGTCCTTCAGTGGATAACCTATTGGACCTTCAGTGGATAACCTATTGGTCCTTCAGTGGATAACCTATTGGTCCTGGTCCTTCAGTGGATAACCTATTGGTCCTTCAGTGGATAACCTATTGGTCCTAGTCCTTCAGTGGATAACCTATTGGACCTAGTCCTTCAGTGGATAACCTATTGGACCTTCAGTGGATAACCTATTGGTCCTAGTCCTTCAGTGGATAACCTATTGGACCTTCAGTGGATAACCTATTGGTCCTAGTCCTTCAGTGGATAACCTATTGGACCTAGTCCTTCAGTGGATAACCTATTGGACCTTCAGTGGATAACCTATTGGTCCTAGTCCTTCAGTGGATAACCTATTGGACCTTCAGTGGATAACCTATTGGTCCTAGTCCTTCAGTGGATAACCTATTGGTCCTAGTCCTTCAGTGGATAACCTATTGGTCCTAGTCCTTCAGTGGATAACCTATTGGACCTTCAGTGGATAACCTATTGGTCCTAGTCCTTCAGTGGATAACCTATTGGTCCTAGTCCTTCAGTTGATAACCTATTGGTCCTGGACCTTCAGTGGATAACCTATTGGTCCTGGTCCTTCAGTGGATAACCTATTGGTCCTAGACCTTCAGTGGATGACCTATTGGCCCTTCAGTGGATAACATATTGGTCCTAGTCCTTCAGTGGATAACCTATTGGACCTTCAGTGGATAACCTATTGGACCGTCAGTGGATAACCTATTGGTCCTAGACCTTCAGTGGATGACCTATTGGCCCTTCAGTGGATAACCTATTGGTCCTAGTCCTTCAGTGGATAACCTATTGGTCCTAGCCCTTCGGTTGATAACCTATTGGTCCTGGTCCTTCAGTGGATAACCTATTGGACCTTCAGTGGATAACCTATTGGTCCTAGACCTTCAGTGTATAACCTATTGGACCTAGGCCTTCAGTGGATAACCTATTGGAACTTCAATTGATAACCTATTGGTCCTAGTCCTTCAGTGGATAACCTATTGGTCCTGGGTCTTCAGTGGATAACCTATTGGTCCTAGTCCTTCAGTGGATAACCTATTGGTCCTAGACCTTCAGTGGATAACCTATTGGTCCTGGACCTTCAGTGGATAACCTATTGGTCCTAGACCTTCGGTGGATAACCTATTGGTCCTAGACCTTCAGTGGATAACCTATTGGACCTTCAGTGGATAACCTATTGGTCCTAGGCCTTCAGTGGATAACCTATTGGTCCTAGACCTTCAGTGTATAACCTATTGGACCTAGGCCTTCAGTGGATAACCTATTGGACCTTCAATTGATAACCTATTGGTCCTAGACCTTCAGTGGATAACCTATTGGACCTAGGCCTTCAGTTGATAACCTATTGGTCCTAGTCCTTCAGTGGATAACCTATTGGACCTAGTCCTTCAGTTGATAACCTATTGGACCTAGGCCTTCAGTGTGTAACAGGTTGGTGATACTGAAAGAACAGCAACGGTAATACCAGCCCACTCATATAGGAGAGGTCACATTTTGTAAAACACAAAGGACCAGTGGTGTAACCCTAATACACAGGTATAAACCAACCATTTATGATGGGCATTTATTATGGGCATTTACTATGGGCATTTACTATGGGCATTTATTATGGGCATTTACTATGGGCATTTATTATGGGCATTTACTATAGGCATTTACTATGGGCATTTACTATGGGCATTCTCTATGTACTTCTCCTGTCCTATTCGGTGTCCTGTGTGAATCTAAGTAATGCGTTCTCTAATTACTCTCCTTCTCTCTTCTTTCTCTCTGTCGGAGGACCTGAGCCCCTAGGACCATGCCCCAGGACTACCTGACATGATGATCTCCTTGCTGTCCCCAGTCCACCTGGCCATGCTGCTGTTCCAGTTTCAACTGACCTGAGCCCTAGGACCATGCCCCAGGACTACCTGACATGATGACTCCTTGCTGTCCCCAGTCCACCTGATCGTGCTGCTGCTCCAGTTTCAACTGACCTGAGCCCTAGGACCATGCCCCAGGACACCTGACATGATGACTCCTTGCTGTCCCCAGTCCACTCCTGGCACATGCTGCTGCTCCAGTTTCAACTGTTCTGCCTTGTTATCTCGACCATGCTGGTCATTTTATGAACATTTGAACATCTTGGCCATGTTCTGTTATAATCTCCACCCAGCACAGCCAGAAAAGGACTGGCCACCCCACATAGCCTGGTTCCTCTCTAGGTTTCTTCATAGGTTTTGGCCTTTCTAGGGAGTTTTTCCTAGCCACCGTGCTTCTACACCTGCATTGCTTGCTGTTTGGGGTTTTAGGCTGGGTTTCTGTACTGCACTTTGAGATATCAGCTGATGTCACGAAGGGCTATATAAATAAATTTGATTTGATTCGATT
>NW_027035612.1:0-11050 GCF_034236695.1 Oncorhynchus nerka
CACTGATTTTAATCAGGGCGTGGTGACTGGCAACATGACTCGAATACAAACAGTGCAGCTATTCTCTCCGCAAGGCTATCAGACAAGGCTGAGCGTCAGTACATAGATGATCATCAGTAGAATCTCAATCTCAACGGCTCAGACACAAGTATGGTATGTGGCAGGGTCTACAGCTCAATCACTGGACTACAGAGAAGCAGGACCGAGCCCTGTCATGGACCAGGGATGTCTTGCTCCCAGGCAGACTAGCCAATCTTTTTTGCCCAAGCGTTGAGGACAATACAGTGCCATCTGACACGGCCTGCAACGCAAAACATGCTGGACTTCCTCCTTCACTGCAGCCGAGGCGAGTGCATCATTTAAACGTGTTAACCGCAGGCCGCAGGCCCAGACGGCATCTCTGTGCCGCCGCTTCTCAGAGCATGCGAGACCAGCCGGCCGGTGTGCCTACGGACATATTTCAATCAATCCCTATATCCAGTCTGCTGTTCCCACGATGCTTCAAGGGGCCACCATTGTTCCTGTTCCCAAGAAAGCCATGCACTCTGAGCTAAACGACCATCATGAACTCTCCGTCATGCTTTGAGAGACTAGTCAAGGACCATATCACCTCCACCCTACCTGGACACCCCTAGACCCACTCCAATTTGCTTACCGCCCAAATAGGTCCACAGATCGATGCAATCTCAACCACACTGCACACTGCCCTAACCCACCTGGACAAGAGGGAATACCTATGTGAGAAATGCTGTTCATCACTCAGCTCGGCATTCAACACCCATAGTACCCTCCAAGCTCGTCATCAAGCTCGAGACCCTGGGTCTCGACCGTCGCCCTGTGCAACTGGGCACTGACTTCCTCCGGGCCCCACAGGTGGCAGAGGGCAGGGCAACAACATCTCCTCCCCGCTGATCCTCAACACGGGGGGCCCCACAAGGGTGCTCTGAGCCCTCTCCAGTACTCCCTGTTCACCCACGACTGCGTGGCCACGCACGCCTCCAACTCAATCATCAAGTTTGCGGACGACACAACAGTGGTAGGTCGATTACCAACAACGATTTAGACGGCTCACAGGGAGGGGAGGTGAGGGCCCTCGGAGTGTGGTGTCAGGGAAAATAACCCCACACTCAACGTCAACAAAACTAAGGAGATGATTGTGGGATTCAGGAAACAGCAGAGGGAACACCCCTCATCCACATCGATGGAACAGTAGTGGAGAGGGTAGCAAGTTTTAAGTTCCTCATGCCATGTATCACAGACAAACTGAATTGGTCCACTCCACAGACAGCATCGTGAAGAAGCAGCAGCAGCGCCTCTTCAACCTCAGGAGGCTGAAGAAATCTCGGCTTGTCACCAAAAGCACTTGCAAGCTTCTACAGATGCACAATCGAGTAGCATCCTGGCGGGCTGTATCACCGCCTGGTGCGGCAGCTGCTCCGCCCACAACCATAAGGCTCTCCAGAGGGTAGTGAGGTCTGCACAACGCATCACCGGGGGCAAACTACCTGCCCTCCAGGACACCTACACCACCCGATGTTACAGGAAGGCCATAAAGATCATCAAGGACAACAACCACCCGAGCCACTGCCTGTTCACCCCGCTATCATCCAGAGGCGAGGTCAATACAGGTGCATCAAAGCTGGGACCGAGAGACTGAAAAACAGCCTCTATCTCAAGGCCATCAGACTGTTAACCTCTTGCTTCTACTTGGGACGCTTGCGCCCCAACTAGAGCTCTGGAATGCAAATGCGCTACGCTAAATGCTAATAGTATTAGTTAAAACTCAAAAGTTCATTAAAATACACATGCAGGTATCAAATTAAAGCTACACTCGTGAATCCAGGCAACAAAGTCCCATTTTTAAAATGCTTTTCGGCGACAGCATGAGAAGCTATTATCTGATAGCATGCACCAATACACTACAACAGAAAAGCACAGCAGGGGACGTAAACAAAATAATTAGCATTTCGGCGTTACACAAACCGCACAATAAAATAGAAAACAGTCATTACCTTTCACCATCTTCTTTGTTGGCACTCCTAGATGTCCCATAAACACTATTGGGTCTTTATTTCGATTAAATCGGGCCATATAAAGCCAAGATATCGTTATATGTAGACTGTGTGATAAACGAAAAAAACAGCGATTTCACAACGTAACGTCATTTTTTAAAATTCAAAAAGTAGACGATAAACTTTCACAAAACACTTCGAAATACGTTTGTAATGCTACTTTAGGTATTAGTAAACGTTAATAAGCGATAAAAATCATCCGTAGGCGATGTAAATATCATTAGCTGTCGTCTTGGAAAAAATTTCAGGAGAGAGCTCTTCCGGAATGATCTGGGCGGAGACACCGGTAAACCCCTGCATTAATCCCTGCATTAATCCACAGGCCTATGGTTGTCACAGACAGTTTTTAAGAGCTGAGGGTTGTGGTGTGCTTGAGAAATGGAGAAATGGACACTATCACATCTGATGACAGCCACCCTCTTCACACACAGCACTTACCTTAGGATGGGGGCATGCTCTCAAAATACGGACAAACCTCTCCAACTCGTCCTAGACCCGATATGATCTTTATCAGCAATTTTGCTCTTCTGGTTAACAAATAGGTTTTTATATGTCGGCTAGGCATTCTATATGTCAATAAATGCAGCGTTATTAGTGTAAAATAAATACGCTATAGGCTATGCAGAGTCGTGGTCGGGTGGATTCGGGTCCACTCAATCAAACAGCATTGTCAGATCGGGCCCAGGTCTCTGCTATTTTGGGTCCACCCAGACCCGTGAAGACCTCTACTCAGAGACTCTCTTCGATGCGCCCTACATCCTTTATACACCCGTTATACAGTATGCCATAAACTTGTAGATAATGTGGAAGCATCTATGTACTTATGAAGACTCTGTGATGTATAAACCCTATATACACTACATGACCAAAAGTATGTGGTCACCACCTGCTTGTCAAACATCTCATTCCAAAATCATGGGCCTTAATATGGAGTTAGTCCCCCCTTTGCTGCCATAACAGCCTCCACTCTTCCATTCAGCCACGTGAGCATTAGAGCCACAAGAGCACTGACATTTGGCAATATGGCCTGGCTCGCAGTCGGCATTCCAATTCATCCCAAATGTGTTCTATGGGGTTGAGGTCAGGGCTCTGTGCAGGCCAGTCAAGTTCTTCCAGACCAATCTCAATAAACCATTTCTGTACGGACCTCGCTTTGTGCACGGGGCATTGTCATGATGAAACAGGAAAGGGCCTTCCCTTAAATGTTGCCACGATGTTGGAAGTATAGAATTGTCTAGAATGTCAGTGTATGCTGTATAATTAAGATTTCGCTTCACTAGAACTAAGGGGCCAAGCCCGAACCATGAAAAGCAGCCCCAGATCATTATTCATCATCCACCAAACTTTACAGTTAAAATCAAATTAAATTGATTTATATAGCCCGTCTTACAACAGCTGATACAGTATATCAAAGTGCTGAACAGAGAACCAGCCTAAAACCCCAAACAGCAAGCAATGCAGGTGTAGAAGCATGGTGGCTTGGAAAAACTCCCTAGAAAGGCCAAAACCTAGGAAGAAACCTAGAGAGGAACCAGGTTATGAGGGGTGGCCAGTCCTCTTCTGGCTGTGCCGGATGGAGATAACAGAACATGGCCAAGATGTTCAAATGTTCATAAATGACCAGCATGGTCCAATAATAATAAGGCAGAACAGTTGAAACTGGAGCAGCAGCACGGCCAGGTGGACTGGGGACAGCAAGGAGTCATCATGTCAGGTAGTCCTGAGGCATGGTCCTAGGGCTCAGGTCCTCCGAGAGAGAGAAAGAAAGAGAGAACGAGAGAATTAGAGAGAGCACACTTAAATTCACACAGGACACCAAATAGGACAGGAGAAGTACTCCAGATATAGCAAACTGACCCTAGCCCCCGACAAATAAACTAATGCAGCATAAATACTGGAGGCTGAGACAGGAGGGGTCAGGAGACACTGTGGCCCCATCCGAGGACACCCCCGGACAGGGCCAAACAGGAAGGATATAACCCCACCCACTTTGCTAAAGCACAGCCCCCACACCACTAGAGGGATATCTTCAACCACCAACTTACCATCCTGAGACAAGGCTGAGTATCAGCCCACAAAGATCTCCGCCACGGCACAACCCAAGGGGGTTGTGCCCCTTTGGCAGTTCTGTCTTGTCGCAAAATGTTTTAGTTAGGGATGGAAATTTCAGGATTTTTGGTGGCCTTCTAAGCCAGGATTCAGACACGGCTAGGACATCCGGGTTGGCCGAGTGTGCTAAAGCAGTGAATAAAACAAACAGGGAGGAGGCTTCTAATGCATGCATGAAACCAAGGCTTTTACGGTTACAGAAGTCAACAAATGAGAGCGCCTGGGGAATGGGAGTGGAGCTAGGGGCTGCAGGGCCTGGGTTAACCTCTACATCACCAGAGAAACAGAAGAGGAGTAGGATAAGGGTACGGCTAAAGGCTATAAGAACTGACCGTCTAGTGCGTTCGGAACAGAGAGTAAAAGGATGAGATTTCTGGGAGTGGAATAATAGATTCAAGGCATAATGTACAGATGTACAGTATGGTAGGATGTGAATACAGTGAAGGTAAACCTAGGCATTGAGTAACGATGAGAGAGGTTTTTCTCTAGAGGCACCCCTTTAAGTCAGCTGAGGTCACTGGGGAGTGGAGGGGTGGGGGATGGAACAAAAGGGCTAGCTAAGGCATATTGAGCAGGGATGGAGGCTCTACAGTGAAATAAGACAATCACAAACCAAAACAGCAATAGACAAGGCATATTGACATTAGGGAGAGGCATGTGTAGCTGAGTGATCATAGGGTCCAGTGAGTAAGCTAGGCGAGCTGGAGACACGCGCGATTCAGACAGCTAGAGGGCTGGGGATAGGTCGGCAGACCAGTCGTGATGGATCGGTGGGGCTCCGTGTCTGGCAATTAAAGGGTCCAGGCCAATTGGTAAAATAGGTATTGTAGCCGAAGAATTGGCTGATGGACCTCTTTGGCTAGCCGGGAGATGGGTTCCTAGCTCCAGGCTAGCTCCAGGCTAACTGGTGCTTGCTGGGATAGAGACGTTAGCAAGGACTAGCCACTCGGATAGCAGCTAGCTATGCTAACCTTTGTAAAGGTTCAGAGCTTTGCGTTAGGGAATCCGGAGATCTGGTAGAGAAAAAGCAGTCCGATATTCTCTGTGTTGATTTCACGCTGATGTCCAAGTTAACGGTGATGACTGCTAGCTAGGTAGCTACTTAGCTGGCTAGCTTCTTGATGGGGGTTCGGTTTCTAAAGTGTAAAAAATAGCAGGTCCATACCACATTGGGTGAGGCAGGTTGCAGGAGAGTATGTTCAGTCCGTAGATGGAAATTGAGATAAAATAAAATAAATATTCACAAAACATATACAAAGAAAAATACTCTCAATCTCCGCTGTGGAGCTTTGCAGCTCCTTCAGGGTTATATTTGGTCTCTTTGTTGCCTCTCTGATTAATGTTCTGCTTGCCTGGTCCATGAGTTTTGGTAGGCAGCCCTCTTTTGGCAGGTTTGTTGTGGTGCCATATTATTTCAATAATTATTTTTAATAATAGATTTAATGTGACACTTAGATTGCACACAGCTGGACTTTATTTAACTAATTATGTGACTTCTGAAGGTAATTGGTTGCACTAGATCTTATTTAGGGGCTTCATATCAAAGGGGGTGAATACATATGCATGCACCACTTTCCGTTTTTTTTCTTTTTGGAAACAAGTAGTTTTTTTCATTTCACTTCACCAATTTGGACTATTTTGCGTATGTCAATTGCATGAAATCCCAAATAAAAATCTATTTAAATTACAGGTTGTAATGCAACAAAATAGGAAAAATGCCAAGGGGGATGAATACTTTTGCACTGTAGCTGTTCTGGAAAGAGCCAAGAACTTAGAGGAACTTGCCACCTTCTCAACGAGGACTATCAGAAAGCTTTGGCAGAAGAGGAAAGAACTTATCCCAGCAATGAAGCTGCCCAGAGAAATAAGGGGACCTTGCTTAAGCTCCGGCTATGACAGGCTCGTGTCCCTTTCCTCCCAGAAACTGGAAGGGGATAGGGAAGTGCTAGGCCTATTCAACCCAGCAACACACATATATTATTTTACTAACTGATAATCTACCCAGCAAAGGGCTGAAAATAGCCCATATTAATATGTGTGCTGCAGAAATGAACAACCTTTCAGGGCCACATGATCCACTGGGATCTTCCCCACCCCTGAGCTGTAATGTGGCGCAGGGAAACGCAGAAATAATCCAAAAATATTTAACTCCACAGAATTGCCGGAAAATGGCTCAAATGAAAGATAAAGTTATTTATCTACCATGGTCAGATTTCTAAAATGTTTTACGCTTAAAAACATAGCACATATTTATGTCCCAACCACCACTGCATACATACCTCATTAACTTTTAGCCAAGTAGGAAAAAATATGCAATCAACAAACGCAGGATTAAAAAGAAAATCATTTCACTACCTTTTGAAATCTTCATCAGATGACAGTAATATAACATGTTACACAGTACATTCATTTTTTCAATATATGCAATATATATCCATAAATCTCTGTTTATAATTATGCATCGTTCAAAAAATGCTACTACCAATGTCAGGAGAAATAAATAGCATCGACAGATAACGCTAGCTTAACAAGGAATACACATCATAAACTTTGACTAAATATGCATGTTTTACATATGTATGGCAAGATAAACTTCTTCTAAATGCAATTTGCTATGTTACAATTATTTTTAACGTTACATTTGGCGTTCACTAGGCTATAATAGAGAGTCGGCGCTCTCATTTAGCTTACTGACTCCTCTATCATGGAGCTTCGATTAGAAACCCAAAATGAAGACGTAAATATTCCCTTACCATGGCTGTTCTTGCTTCAGAAGACCTGGAAGGGTTAATACTCACCAAGTTAGCGTTCAGTTTTCAAGTCTGTCTTTCCGTTCTCAAACTAGACACTTTTAGGTCGAAATGTATGCAAATTTCAAGTGGATCGCAAAAGCGTCGAAAGTATACATTATATTTCGAGTAAACTTGTCCAAATATGTTATAATTAAGCCTTAGCATGTTATAAAGGTCTACAGCAATCGTGAGGCGAACAGATAAGCACACGTTGTTCAGATCCGTCCTGAGAGAAAAGAGAGAAATTTCAGCTCCCATTGGTGAAACTTTTTTGCGTCACCGGGGCGTTTGGGCCGCTCGAGCGTCTCGTGGTGCGATTCTCACAGTTACACGCCTCATCGAAAGCAGGCTTCACGCTGAAGACGTAGAAACTGTTTCCATGGTTATAGCTGTTTGGGAAGTGTGTATACGATGACGTCAAAGTGATGGCAACTTTTCCCATTACAAGAGAGACTTTGGGAGAATGCATGCCCTGAGACTTCTGCTTTACATAGAGACACAATTTAAACGGTTTTATAAGCTTTAGAGTGTTTCCTATTCGATAATAATTTTTATATGCATATATTAGCAACTTTTGACAAAATTTATCATGGTTTATATGGGTGCCGAATTCCTCCAGAAGGGCAGTATTGAGGCTACCTAATTAATGAAGTCAACTTTCCAACATCAGATAATGTTCATATACATATATACATTTCTGAGACTCACTTAGATAGTTCATTTGATGATACAGAACACTCTTCAGTAAAAAGGCATATGACAGCCCACTTGGGTTACCAAAGGCACCTAAAGGACTCTCAGACCATGGCTCAGGTTCCCTGAGTCCCATGAAACCAAGATTGAACTCTTTGGACTGAATGCCAAGCGTTACGTCTGGAGGAAACTTGGCTCCATCTGATGGTGAAGCATGGTGGTGGCAGCATTATCTGGGATTTTACAGTGGCAGGGACTGAGGAGACTAGTCAAGATCGAGGAAAGATGAACGGAACAAAGTACAGATGATCCTTGACTGGGGCGAGTTCACCTTCCAATAGGACAACGACCTTAAGCACACAGCCAAGACAACACAGGAGTGGCACACAGCAAGACAACACCGGAGTGGCTTCGGAGGCGGACAAAATGCAGGGTGGTTTTTAATCATGGTTCTTTAATAAAAACTATACATGAATAGACTAACAAAACAATAAACGTGAGAAAACCTAAACAGCCCTATCTGGTGCAAACACAGAGACAGAACAATCACCCCACAAACACACAGGTGAAACCCAGGCTACCTAAGTATGATTCTCAATCAGAGACAACTAATGACACCTGCCTCTGATTGAGAACCATACTAGGCCGAAACATAGAAATACCCAAATCATAGAAAAACAGGCTTATAGACTACCCCCACCCCAACTCACGCCCTGACCATACCTAAATAATGACAAAACAAGAAATAAAGGTCAGAACGTGACAGTACCCCCCAAAGGTGCGGGACTCAACCGCCAAAACCTTAACCTATAGGGGCTAGTCTGGGTGGTCGCCTGTCCGCGGTGGCGGCTCTGGCGCAGGACGCGGACCCCACTTCACCATCGTGCTTAGTCCGCCTTCTTGTCCGCGCTTCCGTGGCCTCCTAACCACGGTGACCCCATTAAATGAACCCCACTGGACTGAGGGGCAGCTCGGGACAGAGGGGCGAAGCTCGGGACAGAGGGGCGGAAGCTCTGGGCTGAGGGGCTCTGGCGCCCTGGGCTGAGGGGCGGGAGCCTGGCAGCGCCAAACAGGCGTGGAGAATACGGCTGCGCTGGAGAGGAGGAAGGCTTCCAGCAGCGCCGGACAGGCGAGGCGCACTGTAGGCCTGATGCGTGGTGCTGGCACTGGTGGTACTGGGTCGAGAACACGCACAGGAAGCCTGGTGCGGGGGAGCTGCCACCGGAGGGCTGGTGTGTGGAGGTGGTACTGGATAGACTGGACCGTGCAGGCGCACTGGAGCTCTTGAGCACTGAGCCTGGCCCAACCTTACCCGGCTGGAATGCTCTCCGGTCGCCCTGCCAGTGCGGCGAGGTGGAATAGCCCGCACTGGGCTATGCAGGCGAACCGGGACACCGTGCGCAAGGCTGGTGCCATGTAGCCGGCCCGAGGAGACGCACTGCAGACCAGATGCGTAGAGCCGGCTTCATGGCACTTGGCTCGATGCCCACTCTAGCCCGGCCGATACGCGGAGCTGGTACGTACCGCACCGGGCTATGCACCCCGCACTGGGACACCGTGGCGCTCCACCAGCATAACACTGTGCCTGCCTCGGCCTCTCTGCCCCCAGGTAAGCACAGGAAGTTGGCGCAGGTGTCCTACTCTGTCTTCGCAACACTTCCCTGTGTGCCACCCCGCAAGACATTTTTGGGGCTGACTCTCGGGCTTCCATCCACGCCGCTCGCTGCTGCCTCCTAATACCAGCGCCTCTCTCGCCTTCGCCGCCTCCAGCTCTTCTTTGGGGCGGCGATATTCTCCAGGCTGTGCCCAGGGTCCTTTTCCGTCCAATTGGCCCTCCCATGTCCATTCCTCCTCGCGCTGCCGCTTCTCCTGCTGCACCTTGGGTGGCAAACACTCCCTGGTTTTGCCCAGGGTCCTCTCCCGTCGAGGATTTATTCCCAAGTCCAGAAGTCTTTCTTTCGCTGCTCCTGCTGCTGCCTCGTTACCACGCCGCTTGGTCCTGTTGTGGTGGGTGATTCTGTAACGGTTTTCTTGAGTTGAAGGAGAGGCGGACCAAAATGCAGCGTGGTTTCTATTCATGGTTATTTAGTAAAGAAAACTATACATGAATAGACTAACAAAACAATAAATGTGAGAAAACCTAAACAGCCCTATCTGATGCAAACACAGAGACAGGAACAATCACCCACAAACACACAGTGAAACCCAGGCTACCTAAGTATGATTCTCAATCAGAGACAACTAATGACACCTGCCTCTGATTGAGAACCATACTAGGCCGAAACATAGAAATACCAAAATCATAGAAAAACAAACATAGACTGCCCACCCCAACTCACGCCCTGACCATACTAAATAATGACAAAACAAAGGAAATAAAGGTCAGAACGTGACAGCTGTTCTTGTCTATTAATGTTCTGTATTATGTCATGTTTTTTTTCCATCTACGTAACATTGCGGGTGCATAGCCCGGTGCGGTACATACCAACTCCGCGTATCGGCCGGGCTAGAGTGGGCATCGAGCCAAGTGCCATCTGTCCAAAAATGATGCAGAAAAATGTATCCATGCTTTTGTCACTTCTAGATTAAACTACTGCAATGCTCTACTTTCCAGCTACCCGGATAAAGCACTAAATAAACTTCAGTTAGTGCTAAATACGGCTGCTAGAATCCTGACTAGAACCCCAAAATTTGAACATATTACTCCAGTGCTAGCCTCCCTACACTGGCTTCCTGTCAAGGCAAGGGCTGATTTCAAGGTTTTACTGCTAACCTACAAAGCATTACATGAGCTTGCTCCTACCTATCTCTCTGATTTGGTTCTGGCCGCACATACCTACACGTACGCACACGGTCACAAGACGCAGGCCTCCTAATTGTCCCTAGAATTTCTAAGCAAACAGCTGGTAGCAGGGCTTTCTCCTATAGAGCTCCATTTTTATGGAACGGTCTGCCTACCCATGTCAGAGACGCAAACTCGGTCTCAACCTTTAAGTCTTTACTGAAGACTCATCTCTTCAGTGGGTCATATGATTGAGTGTAGTCTGGCCCAGGAGTGTGAAGGTGAACGGAAAGGCTCTGGAGCAACGAACCACCCTTGCTGTCTCCTTGCCTGGCCGGTTCCCTCTTTCCACTGGGATTCTCTGCCTCTAACCCTATTACAGGGGCTGAGTCACTGGCTTACTAGGGCTCTTTCATTACCGTCCATAGGAGGGGTGCGTCACTTGAGTGGGTTGAGTCACTGATGTGATCTTCCTGTCTGGGTTGGCGCACCTTGATTGTGCCATGGCGGAGAACTTTGTGGGCTATACTGGCCTTGTCTCAGGATGGTAAGTTGGTGGTTGAAGACATCCCTCTAGTGGTGTGGGGCTGTGCTTTGGCAAA
>NW_027035613.1:0-11051 GCF_034236695.1 Oncorhynchus nerka
CATGCAGACGCAACAGCTGGCGCAGACGCAACAGCTGCAGACGCATCAGCAGTCACGCAGACGCAACAGCATGCATGCAGATGCAGACGCAACAGCCACGCAGACGCAATAGCAACGCAGACGGCCGCAGACGCAACAGCAGACGCAGACGCAACAGCTCATGCAGACGCAACAGCTCATGCAGCAGACAGTCATGCAGACGCAACAGCCATGCAGACGCAACAGCTGGCGTGCAGATGCAACAGCCATGCAGACGCAATGCAGACGTAACATGCAGACGCAACAGCTGGCGCAGACGCAACAGCCATGCAGACGCAACAGCATAACAGACGCGCAGACGCAGACGCAGACGCAGTCGCGCAGACGCAACAGCTATGCAGACAGCACAGCTGGGCGCAGACGCAACAGATGCAGACAACAGCCATGCAGACGCAACAGCCATGCAGACGCACAGCTACGCAGACGCAGACTGCAGACGCAATATTGAGACGCAACAGCCATGCAGACGCAACAGTCATGCAGACGCAACAGCCATTGCAGATGCAGACGCAACAGCGCGCAGACGCAACAGCTGGCGCAGACGCAACAGCTGGTGCAGACGCAGACAGACAACAGCCAGCGCAGACGCAACAGCTGGCGCAGACGCAACAGTCATGCAGACGCAGACGCAACAGCCATGCAGACGCACAGCTCGCGCAGACGCAACAGTCACGCAGACGCAACAGCCATGCAGACGCACAGCTATGCAGACGCAGATAGCCATGCAGACGCAACAGCCATGCAGACAGACGCAACAGCCATGCAGACGCAAACAGCGCATGCAGACGCAACAGATGCATGCAGACGCAACAGCCAGACGCAGACGCAACAGCCATGCAGACGCAAGCCAGCAACATGGCGCAGACGCAACAGCATGCAGACGCAGACGTCATGCAGACGCAACAGCCATGCAGACGTAACAGTCCGGCGCAGACGCAACAGCCATGCAGACGCAGACAGCTAGACGCAGACGCAACAGCCATGCAGACGCAACAGCAACGCAGACGCAACAGCCATGCAGACGCAACAGCCACGCAGACGCAACAGCTATGCAGACGCAACAGCTATGCAGACGCAACAGCCATGCAGACGCAACAGTCAGACGCAGACGCAACAGCCATGCAGACGCAACAGCAACATGCAGACGCAACAGCCATGCAGACGCAACATGCAGACGCAACAGCCAGACGCAACAGACGCAACAGCCATGCAGACGCAACAGTCATGCAGACGCAAGATGATGCACAGATGCAACAGCTCATGCAGACGCAACAGCCACGCAGACGCAACAGACGCACGCAGACGCAACAGCAGACGCAGACGCAGACAGCAATAGTCAATGCAGACGCAACAGTGCAGACGCAACAGCCATGCAGACGCAACAGCCATGCAGACGCAGCTGGCGCAACATGCAGACGCAACAGCCGGCGCAGACGCAACAGACGTACCATGCAGACGCAACAGCCATGCAGACGCAACACGCAGACGCAACAGCCATGCAGACGCAACAGCCATGCAGACGCAACAGCTGGGCGCAGACGCAACAGCCATGCAGACGCACAGCAGACGCAACAGCTGCGCAGACGCAACAGCCATGCAGACGCAACAGCCACCAGACGCAACAGCCACGCAGACAGTTACCAGCCATGCAGACGCACACAGCAGATGCAGACGCAACAGTCATGCAGACGCAACAGCATGCAGACGCAACAGACGCAACATGCAGACGCAACAGCTGCAGACGCAGACGCAGACAGTCATGCAGACGCAACAGCCGGCGCAGACGCAGCTATGCAGACGCAACAGTCATGCAGACGCAACAGCAGACATGCAGACGCAACAGCCAGATGCAGACGCAACAGTCATGCAGACGCAACAGCCATGCAGACGCAACAGCCACGCAGACGCAACAGCTGGCATGCAGACAGACAGTCGGCGCAGACGCAACAGCCACGCAGACGCAACAGCGCAGACGCAGACGCACACAGTCATGCAGACGCACAGCTGGCGCAGACGTCATGCAGACAGACGCAACAGCCACGCAGACGCACAGAGCCGGGCGCAGACGCAACAGCCATGCAGACGCAACAGCATGCAGACGCAACAGTCATGCAGACGCAAGAGCAGACGCAACAGCATGCAGACGCAACAGTCATGGCAGACGCACAGCCAGACGCAACAGCAGACGCAACAGCATGCAGACGCAACAGACAGACGCAACAGCTATGCAGACGCAACAGTCACGCAGACGCAACAGCCATGCAGACGCAACAGCTACGCAGACGCAACAGCTGGCAACATGCAGACGCAACAGCTCAGCGCAGACGCAACAGCCATGCAGACGCAACAGCTGGCGCAGACGCAACACATGCGCAGACAGCAACAGCCGCAGACGCAACAGCTGCAGACGCAACAGCCATGCAGACGCAACAGCTGGCGCAGACGCAACAGCAACGCAGACGCAACAGCCAGCAGACGCAACAGCTGGCGCAGACGCAACAGCACGCAGACGCAACAGCCAGCAGACGACAGCCATGCAGACGCAACAGTCGCAGCAGACGCAACAGTCATGCAGACGCAACAGTCATGCAGACGCAGAACAGCATGCAGACGCAACAGCCGCAACAGCAGACGCAACAGCCATGCAGACGCAACAGCCATGCAGACGCAACAGCCATGCAGACGCAACAGCCATGCAGACGACAGCAGACAGCTGGCGCAGACAGCCATGCAGACGCAACAGCACGCAGACGCAACAGCCATGCAGACGCAATAGCATAGACGCAACAGCCGATGCAGACGCAACAGCCATGCAGACGCAACAGACGCAGACAGCTGGCGCAGACGCAACAGCTGGCGCAGAACAGCAGACGCAACAGTCACGCAGACGCAACAGCCATGCAGACGCAACAGACGCAACAGCAACATGCAGACGCAACAGCCATGCAGACGCAACAGCCATGCAGACGCAACAGCCACGCAGACGCAACAGCCATGCAGACAGAACAGCCATGCAGACGCAACAGCAGACGCAACAGCTGGCATGCAGACGCAACAGCTGGCGCAGACGCAACAGCCATGCAGACGCAACAGTCATGCAGACGCAACAGCATGCAGACGCAACAGCATGCAGACGCAACAGCATGCAGACGCAACAGCCATGCAGACGCAACAGCCATGCAGACGCAACAGCCATGCAGACGCAACAGTCACGCAGACGCAACAGTCATGCAGACGCAACAGCCGCAGACGCAACAGCCATGCAGACGCAACAGCCATGCAGACGACAGCCATGCAGACAATGCAACAGTCAGACGCAGACGCAACAGCCATGCAGACGCAACAGTCATGCAGACGCAACAGCCATGCAGACGCAACAGATTTAACGCAGACGCAACAGCCACGCAGAGACGCAACAGCCATGCAGACGCAACATGCAGACGCAACAGTCAGACGCAGACGCAACAGCATGCGCAGACGCAACAGCCATGCAGACGCAACAGCAACATGCAGACGCAACAGCCACGCAGACGTAACAGTCACGCAGACGCAACAGCCATGCAGACGCAACAGCCACGCAGACGCAACAGCCACGCAGACGCAACAGTCATGCAGACGCAACAGCCACGCAGACGCAACAGCTCATGCAGACGCAACAGTGCAGACGCAACAGCCACGCAGACGCAACAGCCAGACGCAACAGCCATGCAGACGCAACAGCCATGCAGACGCAACAGCAGACGCAACAGCTCATGCAGACGCAACAGCGCATGCAGACGCAACAGCATGCAGACGCAACAGCGCAGACGCAACAGCATGCAGACGCAACAGACGCAGACGCAACAGCAGACGAATGCAGACGCAACAGCATGCAGACGCAGACGCAACAGTGCAGATGCAGACGCAACAGCCATGCAGACGCAACAGCAACGCAGACGCAACAGCAACACGCAGACGCAATAGCCATGCAGACGGCAGACAGTCATGCAGACGCAACACATGCAGACGCAACAGTCATGCAGACGCAACAGCATGCAGACGCAACAGTCATGCAGACGCAACAGCCATGCAGACGCAATAGCCAGATGCAGACGCAACAGCCATGCAGACGCAACAGCATGCAGACAGACGCAACAGCATGCAGACGCAACAGCATGCAGACGCAACAGCCATGCAGACGCAACAGCATGCAGACGCAGACGCACAGCTGGCGCAGACGCAACAGTCATGCAGACGCAACAGCCATGCAGACGCAACAGCCATGCAGACGCAACAGTCACGCAGACGCAATACTGCAACAGCCATGCAGACGCAACAGCAGCGCAGACGCAACAGCTCGGCGCAGACGCAACAGCCATGCAGCAGCCATGCAGACGCAACAGTCAGACGCAGACGCAACAGCCATGCAGACGCAACAGCCACGCAGACGCAACAGCCATGCAGACGCACGCAGACGCAACAGCTCACGCAGACGCAACACAGCAGACGCAACAGCTATGCAGACGCAACAGCCATGCAGACGCAACAGCGCATGCAGACGCAACAGCTCACGCAGACGCAACAGCACGCAGACGCAACAGCCATGCAGACGCAACAGCCATGCAGACGCAACAGCCATGCAGACGCAACAGCCATGCAGACGCAACAGCCATGCAACAGCCATGCAGACGCAACAGCCATGCAGACGCAACATCATGCAGACGCAACAGCCATGCAGACGCAACAGCCAAGCGCAGACGCAACAGCCAGACGCAGACGCAACAGCTCAGATGCAGACGCAGACAGCAACATGCAGACGCAACAGCGCAGACGCAACAGCATGCAGACGCAACAGCCATGCAGACGCAACAGCTGCAGACGCAACAGTCATGCAGACGCAACAGCATGCAGACGCACAGACGGAACACGCAGACGCAACAGCCATGCAGACGCAACAGCCACGCAGATTTAACAGCAACAGCGCAGACGCAACAGCCATGCAGACGCAACAGCCATGCAGACGCAACAGCTACGCAGACAGCCATGCAGACGCAACAGTCATGCAGATGCAGACGCAGACGCAACAGCCATGCAGACGTAACAGTCATGCAGACGCAACAATGCAACAGCCATGCAGACGCAACAGCCATGCAGACGCAGCCATGCAGACGCAACAGCTGGCGGAGACGCAATGCAGACGCAACAGCATGCAGATGCAGACGCAACAGCCTGGCGCAGACGCAACAGCAGACGCAATGCAGAGACGCAACAGCCATGCAGACGCAACAGCCGACGCAGACGCAACAGCCATGCAGACGCAACAGCTGCAGACGCAACACGCAGACGCAACAGCCATGCAGACGCAACAGCCATGCAGACGCAACAGCCATGCAGACGCAACAGCCACGCAGACGCAACAGCATGCAGACGCAGACGCAGACAGCCATGCATGCAGACGCAACAGCCATGCAGACGCAACAGCTACGCAGACGCAACAGTCACGCAGACGCAACAGCAGACGCAACAGCCATGCAGACGCAGACGCAGACAGCAACAGCCGCAGACGCAACAGCCACGCAGACGCAACAGCCATCACGCAGACGCAACAGTCATGCAGACGCAACAGCGTACGCAGACGCAACAGCCATGCAGACGCAACAGCCATGCAGACGCAACAGCATGCAGACGCAGACAGCAACATGCAGACGCAACAGCGCAGACGCAACAGCGCATGCAGACGCCATGCAGACGCAGACGCAACAGTCATGCAGACGACGCAGACGCAAACAGCGCAGACGCAACAGCCATGCAGACGCAACAGCTGGCGCAGACGCACAGCAGCTACGCAGATTTAACAGCTATGCAGACGCAACAGCATGCAGACGCAACAGCATGCAGACGCAGACAGCATGCAGATTTAACAGCTATGCAACAGCCATGCAGACGCAACAGCTACGCAACAGATGCAGATGCAGAGAGTAACATGCAGACGTAATAGTTATGCAGATGCAACAGCTATGCAGATGCAGACGCAGATGCAACAGCTATGCAGACGCAATAGTTACGCAGACGCACGCAGACGCAACAGCTATGCAGACGCAACAGCTCATGCAGACGCAACAGCAACATGCAGACGCAACAGCACGCAGACGCAACAGCTGGCGCAGACGCAACAACGCAGACGCAATAGTTAGCAGAGCAATGCAGACGCAACAGCTGGCGCAGACGCAAACATGCAGACGCAACAGCGCAGACGCAACAGCTATGCAGACGTGCAGATAACAGCCACGCAGACGCAACAGCCATGCAGACGCAGCAGCTCATGCAGACGCAACAGCCATGCAGACGCAAACAGACGCAATGCGCAGATGACAACAGCTATGCAGACGCAACAGCCATGCAGACGCAACAGTCATGCAGACGCAACAGCGTGCAGAGACAGTACGCAGACGCAACAGATGCAGACGCAACAGCTATGCAGACGCAACAGCCATGCAGACGTAACAGCTGGCGCAAGAGCCATGCAGATTTAACAGCTGCAGACGCAGATGCAGACGCAACAGCCATGCGGCAGACGCAACAGCTACGCAGACGCAATAGCCATGCAACAGACGCAGACGCAACAGCCGCAGCAGACGCAAGAGCCATAACAGCAGACGCGCAGACGCAGACAGTTAGCAGACGTAACAGATGCAGACGCAACAGCAACGCAGACGCAACAGTCATGCAGACGCAACAGCTATGCAGACGCAGACGCAACAGAACGCAGACGCAACAGCATGCAGACGTAACAGCTCATGCAGACGCAACAGTCATGCAGACGCAACAGCCATGCAGACGCAACAGCTACGCAGACGCAACAGCATGCAGACGTAGTTGGCGCAGACGCAGCTATGGAGAGACGCAACAGCCAGACGCAGACGCAATAGCAATGCAGACGCAACAGCCATGCAGATGCAACAGCATGGCGCAGACGCAATAGCCAGCCACGCAGACGCAACAGCCGCAGACGCAACAGCATGCAGACGCAACATCAGCAGACGCAACAGCCATGCAGACGCAACAGCTGACGCAACAGACGCAGACAGCACGCAGACGCAACAGCGCAGACGCAACAACTATGCAGACGCAACAGCCATGCAGACGCAACAGCTGCAGACGCAACAGCAGCAACACAGCAACAGCCATGCAGACGCAACAGCCACGCAGACGCAACAGTCACGCAGACGCAACAGCCATGCAGACGCAACAGCCATGCAGACGCAACAGTCAGACGCAACAGCTAAGACGCAGACGCAACAGTCATGCAGACGCAATAGCCATGCAGACGCAACAGCCATGCAGACGCAACAGCTCATGCAGACGCAACAGTCATGCAGACGCTATGCAGACGCAACAGCAGACGCAACAGCCATGCAGACGCAACAGCTACGCGGCAGACGCAACAGCTGCGCAGACGCAACAGTCACGCAGACGCAACAGCAGACGCAGATAACAGCTATGCAGACGCAACAGCGCAGACGCAACAGCTATGCAGACGCAACAGACGCAGACGCAACAGTCATGCAGACGGGCCAGCCATGCAGACGCAACAGCTGGCGCAGACGCAACAGCTATGCAGTCATGCAGACGTAGCCGCGCAGACGCAACAGTGCAGACGCAACAGCTGGCGCAGACGCAACAGCCATGCAGACGCCGCAACAGCTGGCGCAGACGCAACAGCTGGCGCAGACGCAACAGCATGCAGACGCAGACGCAGACAGCAATGCCATGCAGACGCAACAGCTGGCGCAGACGCAACAGCATGCAGACGCAACAGCCATGGCGCAGACGCAACAGCCACGCAGACGCAACAGCTGGCGCAGACGCAACAGCAACGCAGACGCAACATGCAGACGCAATAGTCATGCAGACGCAACAGCCAATGCAGACGCAATAGTTATGCAGATGCAACAGCTGAGATGCAGACGCAACAGCTGGCGCAGACTTTAACAGCATGCAGACGCAACATACGCAGACGCAACAGCCATGCAGACGCAACAGCAACGCAGATGCAACAGTTATGCAGATGCAATAGTTATGCAGATGTAATAGTATATGCAGATGCATAGTTATGCAGATGTAATAGTTATGGCAGATGCAATAGTTATGTAGATGCAACAGTTATGCAACAGGGAGACGTAACAGTTATGCAGATGCAATAGTTATGCAGATGCAATGGCGGAGAGTTATGCAGATGTAATAGTTATGCAGAGCAACAGTTATGCAGATGTAATAGTTATGCAAGATGCGCAGAGTAACAGTAGATCTAATAGTTATGTAGATGTTATGTAGATGTAATAGTTATGTAGATGTAATAGTTATGGAGATGTAATAGTTATGGAGATGTAATAGTTATGTAGATGTAATAGTTATGTAGATGTAATAGTTATGTAGATGTTATGTAGATGTAATAGTTATGTAGATGTAATAGTTCTGTAGATCTAATAGTTATGTAGATGTTATGTAGATGTAATAGTTATGTAGATGTAATAGTTCTGTAGATCTAATAGTTATGTAGATGTTATGTAGATGTAATAGTTATGTAGAAGTAATAGTTATGTCCATATTCGGTCCGAGATGGCATAGCAGTTCAGACGTCTTTTGTCCTCGTCTTGTCGTGTCGTGTATATATATATATTTACAACCTTTTTCACATACATTTTATTTTTATTTTCCATCAACTCATCTTCAAAACACTCTCCTGCAACCCGCTCTCACCAATTCTATATTTATAAATAAGTATTATTTACCTCAAATCTGCAATCCTCCAAGAAGCTAGCCAGAAGCTAGCTGGCAAAGCTAGCCAGGAGCTGTAGCTGGGAAGCCAGCCCAGAAGCTAATCAGAAGCTAGTTCAGAAGCTAGTTAGCTTCTTTACTGGCAAATCAAATTGTTAGTATTCGAAGCAACCACGCGTTTGTGGTCAGCTATCCTTTAGCTCGAAAATCTATCGCCAGTTCTGTACGAGCAGCGGCTCGGAACGGAACATACCGGACCAATTTTCCATGTTCCCATGTCCCTGGACATTCACACCCGGATCTCACAGCTAGCTTGCGCGCTATCCGCGTGACTCCTCGGCTTTCTCGGCCGACTCGAGCAAATGAATACCACCTGGAGCTAGCCAGCCCGGCCAATCACCTGAGTTCCATCAATCACCCCGGGCTGCGTCACCTATCCGACCGCTTTACTGCTCACGCAGAGCCCCACCGGCCTTCATAACTGACCGCCGACTATCTACCCGGCGAGATCCGCCGCCCTCCGCCGCGACGTTACCTGAACGCCCATCTGCGGCCTGCAACCAAAGTTAGCTGTCTTACCGGCTGCCTCAGAATAGACAATCGGACAATTTATTTATTTATTTTTATTATTATTATTGTTTATTCCTGGCCTTCTATAACTATATCTATTGTTTTTATTTTTTTGTTGTTGTGTGATTTGGACAAATCTCCTCTACCACACGGAACCCACTAATCTACTGACGGAACGCAAGAGGTGGCTAACAGACTCCCTTTCCCTATGCTAGCTTGTCTACCGATGTCCTGGCTAGCTGTCTAAATCGCCTTGACCCCGAAACCAACCACTCCACTCTCTGGACCCTCTTTGATCACTCGACCAAGGATGCCTTCTCCTTAATGTCAATATGTCTTGTCCATTGCTGTTTCTGGTTAGTGTTTATTGGCTTATTTCACTGTAGAGCCTTCTAGTCCTGCCTACTATACTCATTCAACTTATTAGTTCCACCACCCACACATGCAATGACATCTCCTGGTTTCTCAATGATGTTTCTAGAGACAATACCTCTCTCTTCATCACTACATTCCTTAGGTTTACCTCCACTGTATTCACATCCTACCATACCTTTGTCTGTACATTATACCTTGATGCTATTTTATCGCCCCCAGAAACCTCCTTTTACTCTCTGTTCCAGACGTTCTAGACGACCAATTCTTATTGCTTTTAGCCGCACCCTTATTCTTCTCCTCCTATGTTCCTCTGGCGATGTAGAGGTGAATCCAGGCCCTTCAGTGCCTAGCTCCACTCCTATTCCCCAGGCGCTCTCTTTTGATGACTTCTGTAACCGTAATAGTAATAGTTATGTAGATGTAATAGTTATGTAGATGTAATAGTTATGTAGATGTTATGTAGATGTAATAGTTATGTAGATGTTATGTAGATGTAATAGTTATGTAGATGTAATAGTTATGTAGATGTTATGTAGATGTAATAGGTATGTAGATGGAATAGTTATGTAATAGTTATGTTGATGTAATAGTTATGTAATAGTTATATAGATTTATGTCGATGGACAACTGCACTCTGATCAAATCAAACTTTACCTTTGCCTTTAAATTGTTTAACTTGGGTCAAACGTTTCGGGCAGCCTATCACAAGCATTTGGGTGAATTTTGTCCCGTTCCTCCTGACAGAGCTGGTGTAACTGAGTCAGGTTTGTAGGCCACCTTGCTCTCGCACAACTTCTTATCGACTGGTGATTGAATGACCACTGAAAAGGAGAGAGACGAGGGAACAGAAGAGGCCTTGCCTTCATGTATTGTTTGTGCCGTTCATCAGAGTCTACATGAGATTCGATGGGCCTATTATGATTACACTACGTTGACTTCACAGCCAGACATGGATAAACCAATGTTGTCAAATCTGTGTAATAGTTGACATTAGAACCAGTACCATCTGTTTTGGTACCGTCTACTACTAGTGATTGATTACAGTATGCCAGATTATAGAACCATCTGTTTTGGTACCGTCTACTACTAGTGATTCATTACAGTATGCCAGATTAAAGTACTGTCTACTACAATTGAGTACTGTCTACTACTAGTGATACAGTATGCCAGGTTATAGTGTAGTGTATGAAACAGTATGCCAGGTTATAGTGCAGAGTATGAAACAGTATGCCAGGTTATAGAGTATGAAACAGTATGCCAGGTTATAGAGTATGAAACAGTATGCCAGGTTATAGAGTATGAAACAGTAT
>NW_027035614.1:0-11055 GCF_034236695.1 Oncorhynchus nerka
GTAACAGATGATATAAACACTGGAGATGTGAACAGAGGAGGGAAGACTGGATGAGGGGAACAGAGGGAGGGGAAGACTGGAGAGGGGAATTGAGGAGGGAAGACGGGAGAGGGGAACAGAGGAGTGGGAAGACTGGAGGAGGGTTAGAGGGGAGGGAAAAGAATGGAGAGGGGAACAGAGAAGAGATGAATGATCAAGAGGTGAACAGAGGAGGGAAGACTGAGAGGGAACAGAGGGAGGGGAAGACTGGAGAGGGGGAACAGAGGGAGGGAAGACTGAGAGGGGAACAGTGAGGGAAGACTGGAGAGGGGGAACAGAGGAGAGGGAAGACTGGAGATGTGAATGAGGGAGGTAGACTGAGAGGGGGAACAGAGGGGAGAGGGGAAGACTGCAGATGTGGAACAGATGAGGAAGACTGAGGGAACAGAGAAGAGAGGAAGACTGGAGAGGGGGAACAGAGGGGAGGGGAAGACTGGAGAGGGGGAACAGAGGGAGGGGAAGACTGGAGAGGGGAACAGAGGGGAGGGGAAGACTGAGGGAACCAGAGGAGGTAAGACCGGATGTGGAAACAGATGATGTAAACACTGAGATAAACAGGAGGGAGTGGAAGACTGAGAGGGTGCCTCAGAGGAGTGGGGAAGACTGGCGAGGGAAGACTGGAGAGGGGAAGACTGGAGAGGGGCAACAGAGGAGAGGGAAGACTGGGCGAGGGAAGACTGGAGGAGGGAAGAATGAGAGGGAACAGAGGATAAGACTAGAGGGGCCAGATGATGTGGAAGATCTGAGAGGGGGGGCACCAGAGGGAGGGGAAGACTGGCGAGGAAGAACGGAGAGGGGAAGACTGGAGAGGGGAAGATTGAGAGGGAAGACTGGCGAGGGAAGACTGGAGGGGAAAGGGGAGGGGAAGACTGGAGAGGGGGAACAGAGGGTGGGGCCCACCCGGGAACCCGAGAGGGGGAATGAAGGGCCGAGGAGGAACTGGGTGGCTGAGGGGAGGGAAGACTGGAGGGGGAATGAGAGAAGTGAGAGGAAGACTGGAGAGGGGAAACAGAGGGAGGGGAAGACTGGAGAGGGGGAACAGAGGGAGGGAAGACTGAGAGGGGGAACAGAGGGGAGGGGAAGACTGGAGAGGGGGGAACAGAGGGGAGGGGGAAGACTGAGAGGGGAACAGAGGAGAGGGGAAGACTGAGAGGGGGAATGAGGGGGAGGGGAAGACTGAGAGGGGGAACAGAGGGGAGGGGGAAGACTGTAGAGGGGAACAGAGGGGAGGGAAGACTGGAGAGGGGAACAGAGAAGAGAGGAAGACTGGAGAGGGGGCAGCCAGAGGGGAGGGGAAGACTGAGAGGGAAGGAGGGGAGGGGAAGACTGGAGAGGGGAAACAGAGGGGAGGTAAAGACTGCAAGAGGGGAAACAGAGGGGAGGGGAAGACTGGAGAGGGGGAAACAGAGGGGAGGGGAAGACTGGAGAGGGGGAACAGAGGGAGGGGAAGACTGAGAGGGGAAACAGAGGAAGGGGGAAGACTCAAGTAGGGAAGACTGGAGAGGAAGACTGGAGAGGGTAACAGAGGAGAGGGGAAGACTGAAGTAGGGAAGACTGGAGAGGGAAGACTGGGAGAGGGGGAAACAGAGGGGAGGGAAAGACTGGAGAGGGGGAACAGAGGGAGGGAAGACTGAGAGGGGGAAACAGAGGGGGAGGGGGAAGACTGGCGTAGGGGAAGACTGGAGAGGGAAGACTGGAGAGGGGAAGACTAGAGAGGGGAAGATCAAGGAGGGAAGACTGGGAGAGGAAACAGAGGAGGGGAAGACTGAGAGGGGGAACAGAGGGAGGAAGACTGAGAGTGGGGAACAGAGAGGGGAAGACTGTGAGAGGGGGAACAGAGGAGGGGGAAGACTGATGGTGGGAAGACTGGAAGGAGGGGAAGACTGAGGAGGGAAGACTGAAGCAGGGAAGACTGGCGAGGGAGACTGGCGAGGAAGACTGGGGAGGGGAAGACTGGAGAGGGGAAGACTGGAGAGGGGAAGACAGAAAAGGAGAGGAAGACTGAGAGGGGAAGACTGGCGAGGGAAGACTGGAGAGGGGAAGACTGAGAGGGGAAGACTGAGAGGGGAAGATCACAGTGGGGAAGACTGAGAGGGGAAAGACTGGAGAGGAAGACTGGCGAGGGGAAGACTAGAGCGAGCAAGACTGCGAGATGAGGAAGAGACGTAGGAGAGGAAGACTGGAGAGGGAAGACTGAGGACGGAGGGAGGACTGGCTGGTGGGGAGCAGAGTGGAGGAAGACTGGAGAGGGAAGACTGGCGAGGGGAAGACTGGGCGGGAAGACTAAAGAGGGAAGACTGAAGAGGAAAACAAACGAGGAAGACTAGCGAGGAAGACTGAGAGGAACAGAATAGAGGGGAAGACTGAGAGGAGGAACAGAGACTGGAGGGAAGACAAACGGGGAACAGAGAGAAGGAGAAGACTGGAAGGGAAGACTGGAGAGGAAGACTGGCGATGGGGGCAAGACTGGGGACCGGACAGAGGAGAGACTAGGAGGGAAGACTAAGGACGAGGAACAGAGGAGAGAGGAAGACTGGAGAGGGGAACAGAGGGGAGGAGAAGACTGGAGAGGGGGAACAGAGGAGAGGGAAGACTGGAGAGGGGAACAGAGGGGAGAGGAAGACTGGAGAGGAAACGAGGAGGAAAGACTGGAGAGGGAAGACTAGAGAGAGGAAGACTGGGAGAGGGGAAGACTGGCGAGGGGAAGACTGGAGAGGGGAAGACTGGGAGGAGACGGGAGAGAACTGGAGAGGGGGAAGGAGGAAAGAAAAAGCTGAGGGAAGACTGAAAGAGGGGAAGACGAGGGAAGACTGGAGGAGGGAAGACTGAAGGGAAGAGGGGAAGACTGAGAGAACAGAGAGAGAAGACTGGAGAGGAGGAACAGAGGGAGGGGAAGACTGGAAGAGAGGGAACAGAGGAGGGGAAGGAACTGCGAGAGGGAGAACTGAGGGGAGGAAGACTGGAGAGGGAACAGAGTGAGCGGGAAGACTGGAGGGGAAGAGCTGAGAGAAGCGAGAGGAAAGACTGGAGAGAGGAACAGAGGAGAGAGGAAGACTGGAGAGGGAAGACATAGGGAGGGAAGACTGGAGAGGGGGAACAGACTGGGAGGAGAAGACTGGAGAGGAGGGAACAGAGGGGAGGGAAGACTGGAGAGGAAGAACAAGGTGAGGGAAGACTGGAGAGGGGGAACAGAGGAGAGGGAAGACTGAGAGGGGGAACAGAGGGGAGAGGAAGACTGAGAGGGGAAACTGGAGAGGGAAGACTGGGGAGACTGAGCGGGGAAGACTGAGGAAGACTGGCGAGGGAACAGACGAGGAGGGGAAGACTGGAGAGAGGAACGAGGGGAGGGGAAGACTGGAGAGGGGGAACAGAGGGAGGGAAGACTGGAGAGGGGAACAGAGGGGAGGGGAAGACTGGACGAGGAGGAAGACATGGGAAGAGGGAAGACTGGAGAAGAGGCTGGAGGGAAGACTGGAGAGGGAAGACTAGCGAGGAAGACTGGCGAGAGGAAAGAGAGAGGAAGACTGGAGAGGAGAACTGAGAGAGGAAGACTGGAGAGGGAAGACTGAGGAGGAAGAACAGAGAGGAAGACTGCAGAGGGAAGACTGGAGAGGGAAGACTGAGAGAGGGGGAACAGAGGAGAGGGAAAGACTGGAGGAGGAGGAACAGAGGGAGGAGAAGACTGGAGAGGGGAACAGAGGAGAGGGGAAGACTGAAGGGAGGGAAGACTGGAGGGACAGATAGAGAGGAAGACTGGAGGAAGATGGAGAGGACAGAGGAGAGAGGAAGACTGGAGAGGAGGAACAGAGGAGGGAAGACTGGAGAGGGGAAACAGAGGAGAGGGAAGACTGGAGAGGGGAACAGAGGGAGGAAGACTGAGAGGGGAAGACTAGGAGAGGGAAGGAACTGGAGAGGAAGACTGGAGAGGGAAGACGAGTGGGAAGACTGGAGAGGGAGACAGAGAGGAGAGGAAGACTGGAGAGGGAGGAACAGAGGAGGGGAAGACTGGAGAGGGGGAACAGAGGGAGGGGAAGACTGGAGAGGGGAAGACTAGCAGGGAAGACTGGAGAGGGGAAGACTGAGAGAAGACGGAGAGGGGAAGACTGAGAGGGGAAGACTGGAGAGGAGAAGACTGGAGAGGGGAAGACTGAGGAGGGGAAGACTGAGAGGGAAGAACTGGAGAGGGAAGACTGGAGAGGGGGAAGACTGGAGAGGGAAAGACTGGCGAGGGGAAGACTGGAGAGGGAAGACTGGAAGAGGGAAGACTGGACGAGGGAAGACTGAGGAGGGGAAGACTAGAGAGGGGAAGACTGAGCGAGGGAAGACTGAGCGAGAGGGGAACAGAGTAGAGGAAGACTGGAGAGGGGAAGACTGGCGAGGGAAGACTGAAGCAAGGGAAGACTGGAGAGGGGAACAGAGGAGAGGGGAAGACTGAAGAGGGGAACAGAGTAGAGGGGAAGACTGAGAGGGGGAACAGAGGAGAGGGAAGACTGGAAGAGAGGGAAAGACTGGAGAGGGAAGACTGCAGAGGGAAGACTGCTGAGGGAAGACTGACAGGGGGAACAGAGGAGAGGAAGACTGGAGAGGGGGAACAGAGGAGAGGAAGACTGGAGAGGAGGAACAGAGGGAGAGGGAAGACTGGAGAGGAGGAACAGAGGAGGGAGAGACTGGCAGAGGAAGACTGGAGAGGAAGACTGAGAGGGAAGACTGGAGAGGGGAAGACTAGAGAGAGGGGAAGACTGGAGAGAGGGAACAGAGGGAGGGGAAGACTGGAGAGGGGGAACAGAGGGGAGGGGAAGACTGAGAGGGAAGACAGAGAGAGGGAAGACTGGAGAGGGAACAGAGGGAGGGAAGACTGAAGAGAAGACTAGGAGAGAGGGAAGACTGGAGAGGGGAAAAGATGAGAGGGGAAGACTGGCGAGGGAAGACTGGAGAGAGGGACAGACTGGGAGGGAAGACTGGAGAGGGAAGACTGAGAGGGAAGACTGGACGAAGAGGAAGACTGGCGAGGGAAGACCTGGAGAGGGAAGACTAGGAGAGAGGGAAGACAGAGGGAGGGGAAGACTGGAGAGGGGAACAGAGGGAAGGAAAGACCTGGAGAGGGGAACAGAGGAGGGGAAGACTGGAAGGGAACAGAGGGAAGGGAAGACTGAGAAGAGAGGAAGCAGGGGAGAGACTGGCGAGAGGAAGACTGGAGAGGGAGACAGAGCGAGGGAAGACTAGAGAGGGAAGAACAGAGGAGAGGGGAGAGAACTGGAGAGGAGGAACAGAGAGGAGGGAAAGACTAGGAGAGAGGGAACAGAGGAGGAAGATGACAGGGGACAGAGGGGAAGACGAGAGGGGAAGACTAGAGAGGGAGATAGACAGGAAGATGGAGAGAACACTGGGAAGAGAATAGACTGGAGAGGGAAGACTAGAGAGGGAAGACTGAGAAGGAGAGGAAAACTAGAGGAGAAGAAGAAACTGAGCGAGGAAGACTGAGAGGAGAAGACTCGGAGAGGGGAAGACTGAGCTGAGGGAAAGACTGGAGAAGGGGAAAGACTGGAGAGGGAAGACTGGAGAGGGAAGACTAGAAGAGGAAGACTGGAGAGGGAAAGACTGGAAAGGAAGACGAGGGAGAAAGGAACTGGACGAGGGGGAAACAGAGTAGAGGGGAAGACTGGAGAGGGAAGACTGGCGAGGGGAAGACTGGCGAGGGAAGACTGGCGAGGGAACAGAGGAGAGGGGAAGACTGGAGAGAGGGAACAGAGTAGAGGGGAAGACTGAGAGGGGGAACAGAGTGGAGGGGAAGACTGGGAGAGGAAGACTAGCAGGGAAGACTGAGAGGGAAGACTGCGAGGAAGACACAGGGGGAACAGAGGAGAAGGGAAGACTGAGAGGGAGGAACAGAGTAGAGGGGAAGACTGGAGGGGGAACAGAGGGAGGGGAAGACTGGAGAGGGGGAACAGAGGAGGAGATGGCGAGGAAGACTGGAGAGGGGAAGACTGGAGAGGGGAAGACTGGAGAGGGGAAAGACTAGCGAGGAAGACTGGAGAGGGAACAGAGAAAGAGGAGGAAGACTGGAGAGGGGGAACAGAGGGGAGGGGAAGACTGGAGAGGGAGAACAGAGGGAGGGGAAGACTGAGAGAGGAGGAACAGAGGGGAGAGGAAGACTAAGCGAGGGGAAGACCATGAGCGAGGGAAGACTGAAGCGAGGGAAGACTGGAGAGAGGAAGACTAGAGCGAGGAAGACTAGGCGAGAGAGCAAGACTGAGAGGGAAGACTAGGGGAGGGAAGACTGGAAGGGGAACGACTGGAGAGAGGAAGACAGAGAGGAAGACTGGAGGGGAAGACTGAGAAGGGAAGACTGGAGAGGAAGACTGGCAGAGGGAAGACTGAGAGGGAAGACTGGAGAGGGAAGACTGGAGCGAGGGAAAGACTAGGAGAGGGAAGATGGAACAGAGGAGAAGACTGGAGCAGGGGAAGATCAGAGAGGGAAGACTGGAGAAGAAGACTGGAGGGAGAAACTGGAAAGAGGAAGACTGGAGCAGAGGGAAGACTAAGCGAGGGAAAGACTGGCGAGGGGAACAGAAGTAGAGGGAAGACTGGAGAGAGGGAACAGAGTGAGAGAGGAAGACTGGAAGAGGAGGGAACAGAGAGAGGAAGACTGGAGAGGGAACAGAGAGAGGGAAGACTGTGAGGAGAAGACTAGCGAGGGAAGACAGCGAAGGGAAGACTAGCGGAAGAAGACAGCGAGAAGACTACGGCGAAGAAGACTAAGCGAAGGAAAGACTGGAAAGAGAGACAGACAGGAGGGAAGACTGGAGAAGGAGAGGAACCTAGGAGAGGAAGACTGAGAGGAGGAGAGATCAGAGGAGAAGAGGAGAAACCTGGAGGGAACAGACTGGAGAGGGAAGACTGGAGAGGAAGACATGGCGAGGGAAGACTAGTGAGGAAGACTAGGCGAGGAAAGACATAGCGAGAGGAGAAAGACTAGGCGGGGAAGACTGAGAAGAGTGAATAGAGTAGAGGAAAGACTGGAAGAGGAACAGAGTGAATAGGGAAAGACTGGAGAAGAGGGAACAGAAGCAGAGAGGAAGACTGGATAGGGAACAAGAGGAGGAAGACTGGAGAGGGGAACAGAGTAGAGGAAGACTGGAAGGGGAACAGAGGAGAGGGAGTGCAAAAGTTTGACTTAAAAGCTTTTTGTGATCCTGGAGGATCTTTATGGAGACATAATACTGTGAATGATGTAAGGATACAGAGGAAACAGTACTGGAGGTCAAAAACCTTTTCATTCCTGTCAAAATACATAGGTACTGTATTTCCATTGTCTCACATCAGATATTTTCAGGAATCAATATAAAGAGTAATGTCATTACTACTTAACGAGACAACTCAATTGTCAATTTGATATTGTAATAAGTTATATCCTGTTCTGCTAATAGCCACAACGTAGTTAACCTATATAAAGCGTAACCATCAGTAGTTAATCTATATAAAACCAGTCAACCATCGGTAACCTTCGGAGAAACTATCGTGGTTAATCCTATTATAAGACCAGCCAACCATCAGTAGTTAACCCTATTATAAAACCAACCAACCATCAGTAGTTAACCCCTATTATAAGACCAGCCAACCATCAGTAGTTAACCCCTATTATAAGACCAGCCAACCATCAGTAGTTAACCCCTATTATAAGACCAGCCAACCATCAGGTTAACCCCTATTATAAGACCAGCCAACCATCAGTAGTTAACCCCTATTATAAGACCAGCCAACCATCAGTAGTTAACCCCTATTATAAGACCAGCCAACCATCAGTAGTTAACCCCTATTATAAGACCAGCCAACCATCAGTAGTTAACCCCTATTATAAAACCAGCCAACCATCAGGTTAACCCATATTATAAGACCAGCCAACCATCAGTAGTTAACCCCTATTATAAGACCAGCCAACCATCAGTAGTTAACCCCTATTATAAAACCAGCCAACCATCAGTAGTTAATCCCTATTATAAGACCAGCCAACCATCAGTAGTTAACCCCTATTATAAGACCAGCCAACCATCAGTAGTTAACCCCTATTATGAGACCAGCCAACCATCAGGTTAACCCCTATTATAAAACCAGCCAACCATCAGGTTAACCCCTATTATAAGACCAGCCAACCATCAGTAGTTAACCCCTATTATAAGACCAGCCAACCATCAGTAGTTAATCCCTATTATAAGACCAGCCAACCATCAGTAGTTAACCCCTATTATAAGACCAGCCAACCATCAGTAGTTAACCCCTATTATAAAACCAGCCAACCATCAGGTTAACCCCTATTATAAGACCAGCCAACCATCAGTAGTTAACCCCTATTATAAAACCAGCCAACCATCAGTAGTTAATCCCTATTATAAAACCAGCCAACCATCAGTAGTTAATCCCTATTATAAAACCAGCCAACCATCAGTAGTTAACCCCTATTATAAGACCAGCCAACCATCAGTAGTTAACCCCTATTATAAAACCAGCCAACCATCAGTAGTTAACCCCTATTATAAAACCAGCCAACCATCAGTAGTTAACCCCTATTATAAGACCAGCCAACCATCAGTAGTTAATCCCTATTATAAGACCAGCCAACCATCAGTAGTTAACCCCTATTATAAGACCAGCCAACCATCAGGTTAACCCCTATTATAAAACCAGCCAACCATCAGTAGTTAATCCCTATTATAAAACCAGCCAACCATCAGGTTAACCCATATTATAAGACCAGCCAACCATCAGTAGTTAACCCCTATTATAAAACCAGCCAACCATCAGTAGTTAATCCCTATTATAAAACCAGCCAACCATCAGGTTAACCCCTATTATAAAACCAGCCAACCATCAGTAGTTAACCCCTATTATAAGAGCAGCCAACCATCAGTAGTTAATCCCTATTATAAAACCAGCCAACCATCAGTAGTTAACCCCTATTATAAAACCAGCCAACCATCAGTAGTTAACCCCTATTATAAGACCAGCCAACCATCAGTAGTTAATCCCTATTATAAGACCAGCCAACCATCAGTAGTTAACCCCTATTATGAGACCAGCCAACCATCAGGTTAACCCCTATTATAAAACCAGCCAACCATCAGGTTAACCCCTATTATAAGACCAGCCAACCATCAGTAGTTAACCCCTATTATAAGACCAGCCAACCATCAGTAGTTAATCCCTATTATAAGACCAGCCAACCATCAGTAGTTAACCCCTATTATAAGACCAGCCAACCATCAGTAGTTAACCCTATTATAAAACCAGCAACCATCAGGTTAACCCTATTATAAGACCAGCAACCATCAGTGTTAACCCTATTATAAAACCAACCAACCATCAGTAGTTAACCCTATTATAAAACCAGCCAACCATCAGTAGTTAATCCTATTATAAAACCAGCCAACCATCAGTAGTTAACCCTATTATAAGACCAGCCAACCATCAGTAGTTAACCCTATTATAAAACCAGCCAACCATCAGTAGTTAACCCCTATTATAAGACCAGCCAACCATCAGTAGTTAACCCCTATTATAAGACCAGCCAACCATCAGTAGTTAATCCCTATTATAAAACCAGCCAACCATCAGTAGTTAACCCCTATTATAAGACCAGCCAACCATCAGTAGTTAATCCCTATTATAAAACCAGCCAACCATCAGTAGTTAACCCCTATTATAAGACCAGCCAACCATCAGGTTAACCCCTATTATAAGACCAGCCAACCATCAGTAGTTAATCCCTATTATAAGACCAGCCAACCATCAGGTTAACCCCTATTATAAGACCAGCCAACCATCAGGTTAACCCCTATTATAAAACCAGCCAACCATCAGTAGTTAATCCCTATTATAAAACCAGCCAACCATCAGGTTAACCCCTATTATAAGACCAGCCAACCATCAGGTTAACCCCTATTATAAAACCAGCCAACCATCAGTAGTTAACCCCTATTATAAAACCAGCCAACCATCAGTAGTTAATCCCTATTATAAGACCAGCCAACCATCAGGTTAACCCATATTATAAGACCAGCCAACCATCAGTAGTTAATCCCTATTATAAGACCAGCCAACCATCAGGTTAACCCATATTATAAAACCAGCCAACCATCAGTAGTTAACCCCTATTATAAGACCAGCCAACCATCAGTAGTTAATCCCTATTATAAAACCAGCCAACCATCAGTAGTTAACCCCTATTATAAGACCAGCCAACCATCAGGTTAACCCCTATTATAAGACCAGCCAACCATCAGTAGTTAATCCCTATTATAAGACCAGCCAACCATCAGGTTAACCCCTATTATAAGACCAGCCAACCATCAGGTTAACCCCTATTATAAAACCAGCCAACCATCAGTAGTTAACCCCTATTATAAGACCAGCCAACCATCAGGTTAACCCCTATTATAAAACCAGCCAACCATCAGTAGTTAATCCCTATTATAAGACCAGCCAACCATCAGTAGTTAACCCCTATTATAAAACCAGCCAACCATCAGTAGTTAACCCCTATTATAAAACCAGCCAACCATCAGTAGTTAGCCCTATTATAAAACCAGCCAACCATCAGTAGTTAATCCCTATTATAAGACCAGCCAACCATCAGTAGTTAACCCCTATTATAAAACCAGCCAACCATCAGTAGTTAATCCCTATTATAAAACCAGCCAACCATCAGTAGTTAACCCCTATTATAAAACCAGCCAACCATCAGTAGTTAATCCCTATTATAAGACCAGCCAACCATCAGTAGTTAATCCCTATTATAAAACCAGCCAACCATCAGTAGTTAATCCCTATTATAAAACCAGCCAACCATCAGGTTAACCCCTATTATAAGACCAGCCAACCATCAGGTTAACCCCTATTATAAGACCAGCCAACCATCAGTAGTTAATCCTATTATAAAAACCAGCCAACCATCAGGTTAACCCCTATTATGAACCAGCCAACCATCAGGTTAACCCCTATTATAAGACCAGCCAACCATCA
>NW_027035615.1:0-11062 GCF_034236695.1 Oncorhynchus nerka
AACTGACCCTCTCTCCACTGATCTAGGACAGGTACCGTTAAATCTGTAATAACTGACCCCTCTCCACTGTTCTAGGACAGGTACCGTTAACGCTATGTACATAACGGGACTCCTCTCCACCGATCTAGACAGGTACCGTTAAATCTGTAATAACTGACCCCTTCTCCAATTGTTCTAGGGACAGGTACCGTTAACGCTATGTAATAACTGACCCTCTCTCTCCACTGATCTAGGACAGGTACCGTTAAATCTGTACACCGACCCTCTCTGCCACTGTTCTAGGCCAGGTACCGTTAAATGTAATAACTGACCCCTCTCTCCACTGATCTAGGACAGGTACCTGTATTAACTGACCCTCTATGTAGACAGGTATAATCTGTAAATAACTGGACCCTCTCTCCACTGATCTAGGACAGGTACCGTTAAATCTGTAATAACTGACCCCTCTCTCCACTGATGTAGGACAGGTACCGTTAACGCTATGTAATAACTGACCCCTCTCTCCACTGATCTAGGACAGGTACCGTTAAATCTGTAATAACTGACCCCTCTCTCCACTGATCTAGGACAGGTACCGTTAACGCTATGTAATAACTGACCCCTCTCTCCACTGATCTAGGACAGGTACCGTTAAATCTGTAATAACTGACCCCTCTCTGCCTCTGTTCTAGGGCCAGTACCGTTAACGCTATGTAATAACTGACCCCTCTCTCCACTGATCTAGGACAGGTACCGTTAAATCTGTAATAACTGACCCCTCTCTGCCTCTGTTCTAGGGCCAGTACCGTTAACGCTATGTAATAACTGACCCCTCTCTCCACTGATCTAGGACAGGTACCGTTAACGCTATGTAATAACTGACCCCTCTCTCCACTGATCTAGGACAGGTACCGTTAAATCTGTAATAACTGACCCCTCTCTCCACTGATCTAGGACAGGTACCGTTAAATCTGTAATAACTGACCCCTCTCTCCACTGATCTAGGACAGGTACCGTTAACGCTATGTAATAACTGACCCCTCTCTCCACTGATCTAGGACAGGTACCGTTAAATCTGTATTAACTGACCCCTCTCCACTGATCTAGGACAGGTACCGCTATGTAATAACTGACCCTCTCTCCACTGATCTAGGACAGGTACCGTAATAACTGACCCTCTCTCCACTGATCTAGGACAGGTACCGTTAAATCTGTAATAACTGACCCTCTCTCCACTGATCTAGGACAGGTACCGTTAACGCTATGTAATAACTGACTCTCCACTGATCTAGGACAGGTACCGTTAAATCTGTAATAACTGACCCCTCTCCACTGATCTAGACAGGTACCGTTAACGCTATGTAATAACTGACCCCTCTCTCCACTGATCTAGGACAGGTACCGTTAAATCTGTATTAACTGACCCCTCTCTCCACTGATCTAGGACAGGTACCGTTAAATCTGTAATAACTGACCCCTCTCTCCACTGATCTAGGACAGTACCGTTAAATCTGTATTTAACTGACCCTCTCTCCACTGATCTAGGACAGGTACCGTTAAATCTGTAATAACTGACCCCCTCTCCACTGATCTAGGACAGGTACCGTTAACGCTATGTAATAACTGACCCTCTCTCCACTGATCTAGGACAGGTACCGTTAAATCTGTAATAACTGACACCCTCCACTCTAGGACAGGTACCTAACTGACCCCCTCTCTCCACTGATCTAGGACAGGTACCGTTAACGCTATGTAATACCCGACCCCTCTCTCCACTGATCTAGGACAGGTACCGTTAAATCTGTATTAACTGACCCCTCTCTCCACTGATCTAGGACAGGCGTTAAATCTGTAATCTGTCTCTCCACTGGGATCTAGGACAGGTACCGTTAACGCTATGTAATAACTGACCCTCTCTCCACTGATCTAGGACACCGTTAAATCTGTAATAACTGACCCTCTCTCCACTGATCTAGGACAGGTACCGTTAACGCTATGTAACTGACCCTCTCCACTGATCTAGGACAGGTACCGTTAAATCTGTATTAACTGACCCTCTCTCCACTGATCTAGGACAGGTACCGTTAAATCTGTAATAACTGACCCTCTCTCCACTGATCTAGGACAGGTACCGTTAACGCTATGTAATAACTGACCCCTCTCTCCACTGATCTAGGACAGGTACCGTTAAATCTGTAATAACTGACCCCTCTCTCCACTGATCTAGGACAGGTACCGTTAACGCTATGTAATAACTGACCCCTCTCTCCACTGATCTAGGACAGGTACTGCTAAATCTTGTATTAACTGACCCTCTCTCCACTGATCTAGGACAGGTACCGTTAAATCTGTAATAACTGACCCTCTCTCCACTGATCTAGGACAGGTACCGTTAAATCTGTATTAATCTGACCCCCTCTCTCCACTGATCTAGGACAGGTACCGTTAAATCTGTAATAACTGACCCCCTCTCTCCACTGATCTAGGACAGGTACCGTTAACGCTATGTAATAACTGACCCCTCTCTCCACTGATCTAGGACAGGGTAAATCTGTATTAACTGACACCTCTCTCCACTGATCTAGGACAGGTACTGTTAAATCTGTAATAACGACCCCTCTCTCCACTGATCTAGGACAGGTACCGTTAACGCTATGTAATAACTGACCCCTCTCTCCACTGATCTAGGACAGGTACCGTTAAATCTGTATTAACTGACCCCTCTCTCCACTGATCTAGGACAGGTACCGTTAAATCTGTAATAACTGACCCCTCTCTCCACTGATCTAGGACAGGTACCGTTAAATCTGTAATAACTGACCCCTCTCTCCACTGATCTAGGACAGGTACCGTTAAATCTGTATTAACTGACCCCTCTCTCCACTGATCTAGGACAGGTACCGTTAACGCTATGTAATAACTGACCCCTCTCTCCACTGATCTAGGACAGGTACCGTTAAATCTGTAATAACTGACCCCTCTCTCCACTGATCTAGGACAGGTACCGTTAACGCTATGTAATAACTGACCCCTCTCTCCACTGATCTAGGACAGGTACCGTTAAATCTGTATTAACTGACCCCTCTCTCCACTGATCTAGGACAGGTACCGGGTAAATCTGTGTAATAACTGACCCCTCTCTCCACTGATCTAGGACAGGTACCGTTAAATCTGTATTAACTGACCCCTCTCTCCACTGATCTAGGACAGGTACCGTTAAATCTGTAATAACTGACCCCTCTCTCCACTGATCTAGGACAGGTACCGTTAACGCTATGTAATAACTGACCCCTCTCTCCACTGATCTAGGACAGGTACCGTTAAATCTGTATTAACTGACACCTCTCTCCACTGATCTAGGACAGGTACTGTTAAATCTGTAATAACTGACCCCTCTCTCCACTGATCTAGGACAGGTACCGTTAACGCTATGTAATAACTGACCCCTCTCTCCACTGATCTAGGACAGGTACCGTTAAATCTGTATTAACTGACCCCTCTCTCCACTGATCTAGGACAGGTACCGTTAAATCTGTAATAACTGACCCCTCTCTCCACTGATCTAGGACAGGTACCGTTAAATCTGTAATAACTGACCCCTCTCTCCACTGATCTAGGACAGGTACCGTTAAATCTGTATTAACTGACCCCTCTCTCCACTGATCTAGGACAGGTACCGTTAAATCTGTAATAACTGACCCCTCTCTCCACTGATCTAGGACAGGTACCGTTAAATCTGTATTAACTGACCCCTCTCTCCACTGATCTAGGACAGGTACCGCAATCTGTAATAACTGACCCTCTCTCCACTGATCTAGGACAGGTACCAAGTTAAATTATGTAATAACTGACCCCTCTCTCCACTGATCTAGGACAGGTACCGTTAAATCTGTAATAACTGACCCTCTCTCCACTGATCTAGGACAGGTACCGTTAACGCTATGTAATAACTGACCCTCTCTCCACTGATCTAGGACAGGTACCGTTAAATCTGTATTAACTGACCCTCTCTCCACTGATCTAGACAGGTACCGTTAAATCTGTAATAACTGACCCTCTCTCCACTGATCTAGGACAGGTACCAAGTTAAATCTGTATTAACTGACCCCTCTCTCCACTGATCTAGGACAGGTACCGTTAAATCTGTAATAACTGACCCCTCTCTCCACTGATCTAGGACAGGTACCGTTAACGCTATGTAATAACTGACCCCTCTCTCCACTGATCTAGGACAGGTACCGTTAAATCTGTATTAACTGACACCTCTCTCCACTGATCTAGGACAGGTACTGTTAAATCTGTAATAACTGACCCCTCTCTCCACTGATCTAGGACAGGTACCGTTAACGCTATGTAATAACTGACCCCTCTCTCCACTGATCTAGGACAGGTACCGTTAAATCTGTATTAACTGACCCCTCTCTCCACTGATCTAGGACAGGTACCGTTAAATCTGTAATAACTGACCCCTCTCTCCACTGATCTAGGACAGGTACCGTTAAATCTGTAATAACTGACCCCTCTCTCCACTGATCTAGGACAGGTACCGTTAAATCTGTATTAACTGACCCCTCTCTCCACTGATCTAGGACAGGTACCGTTAACGCTATGTAATAACTGACCCCTCTCTCCACTGATCTAGGACAGGTACCGTTAAATCTGTAATAACTGACCCCTCTCTCCACTGATCTAGGACAGGTACCGTTAAATCTGTATTAACTGACCCCTCTCTCCACTGATCTAGGACAGGTACCGTTAAATCTGTAATAACTGACCCCTCTCTCCACTGATCTAGGACAGGTACCGCTAAATCTGTATTAACTGACCCCTCTCTCCACTGATCTAGGACAGGCACCGTTAAATCTGTAATAACTGACCCCTCTCCACTGATCTAGGACAGGTACCGTTAACGCTATGTAATAACTGACCCCTCTCTCCACTGATCTAGGACAGGTACCGTTAAATCTGTATTAACTGACACCTCTCTCCACTGATCTAGGACAGGTACTGTTAAATCTGTAATAACTGACCCCTCTCTCCACTGATCTAGGACAGGTACCGTTAACGCTATGTAATAACTGACCCCTCTCTCCACTGATCTAGGACAGGTACCGTTAAATCTGTATTAACTGACCCCTCTCTCCACTGATCTAGGACAGGTACCGTTAAATCTGTAATAACTGACCCCTCTCTCCACTGATCTAGGACAGGTACCGTTAAATCTGTAATAACCCTCTCTCCACTGATCTAGGACAGGTACCGCAAATCTGTATTAACTGACCCCTCTCTCCAATCTAGGACAGGTACCGTTAACGCTATGTAATAACTGACCCCTCTCTCCACTGATCTAGGACAGGTACCGTTAAATCTGTAATAACTGACCCCTCTCTCCACTGATCTAGGACAGGTACCGTTAACGCTATGTAATAACTGACCCCTCTCTCCACTGATCTAGGACAGGTACCGTTAAATCTGTATTAACTGACCCCTCTCTCCACTGATCTAGGACAGGTACCGTTAAATCTGTAATAACTGACCCCTCTCTCCACTGATCTAGGACAGGTACCGTTAAATCTGTATTAACTGACCCCTCTCCACTGATCTAGACAGGTTAACCTGTAATAACTGACCCCTCTCTCCACTGAAATCTAACGCTATGTAATAACTGACCCCCTCTCCACTGATCTAGACAGGTACCGTTAATCTGTATTAACAAAATAACTGACCTCTCTCCACTGATCTAGGACAGGTACCGTTAAATCTGTAATAACTGACCCTCTCTCCACTGATCTAGGACAGGTACCGTTAACGCTATGTAATAACTGACCTCTCTCCACTGATCTAGACAGGTACCGTTAAATCTGTATTTACCCCTCTCTCCAATCTAGGACAGGTACCGCAAATCTGTAATAACTGACCCCTCTCTCCACTGATCTAGGACAGGTACCGTTAACGCTATGTAATAACTGACCCCTCTCTCCACTGATCTAGGACAGGTACCGTTAAATCTGTATTAACTGTTCTTTCAGGGTGATGAACCATCTAACATGAAGTTGTAAAATCCAGAACTTCCTCCTCAACCCTTTGTAAAAAATCAAATCAAATTGTATTTGTCACATGTGCCAAATACAACATGTGTAGACCTTACAGTGAAATGATTTACTTACAAGCCCTTAACCAACAATGCAGTTTTAAGAAAAAAGTATTAAAGTATTTACTAAAATAAAGTAAAGTAATAAAATAAAATAAAAATAATAATAATAATTAAGGCGCAACAATAAAATAACAGTAGCGAGAGTATATACAGGGGGTACCGGTACAGAGTCAATGTGATGGGGCACCGGTTAGTCAAGGTAATTGAGGTAATATGTACATGCACTGTAGGTAGAGGTAAAGTGACTATGCTTAGATAATAAACAGAGAGTAGCAGCAGTGTAAAAATGGGGGGTGGGGTCAATGCAAATAGTCCAGGTAGTTATTTGATTAGCTGTTCAGGAGTTCTATGGCCTGGGGGTAGAAAAGTTGTTTTAAGAAGCCATTTGGACCTAGACTTGACGATCCGGTACCGATTGCCGTGCGGTAGCAAAGAGAAGAGTCTATGACTAGGGTGACTGTAGTTTGTGGCCTTCCCCTGACACCACCTGGTATAGAGGTCCTGGATGGCAGGAAGCTTGGCCCCAGTGGCGTACTGGGCCGTATGCACTACACTCTGTAGTGCCTTGCGGTCAGAGGCCGAGCAGTTGTCATACCAGGCGGTGATGCAACCAGTCAGGCCAACTCATTCAAGGTTTTTTCTTTATTTTTACTGTTTGCTACATAATAGTAATAGTGAAGCCATCAAAACTATGAAACAGCACATATGGAATCATGTAGTAACCAAAAACCAGTAGCCACCCTTTGCCTTGAAGACAGCTTTGCACACTCTTGGCATTCTCTCAACCAGCTTCACCTGGAATGCTTTTCCAACAGTCTTGAAGGAGTTCCTACATATGCTGAGCATTTTTGGCTGCTTTTCCTTCACTCTGCGGTCCAATTCAACCCAAACCATCTAGATGCGGTTAAGGTCAGGTGATTGTGGAGGCCAAGTCATCTGATGCAGCACTCCATCACTCTCCTTCTTAGTCAAATAGCCCTTACACAGCCTGGAGGTGTTTGGCCATTGTCCTGTTGAAAAACATGATAGTCCCGCTAAGCGCAAACCAGATGGGATGGTGTATCACTGCAGAACGCCGTGGTAGCCATGCTGGTTAAGTGTGCCTTGAATTCTAAATAATTCACAGACAGTATCACCAGCAAAACACACCCACACCATCACACTTCCTCTTCTATACTTCACGGTGGCAACCACACATGCGGTTGGTGGATTTTTAAATTCAGCCGGCAAAGCTGGGTCCGATAAAATATGCCAGTGTTTCTTGACCACACCTCCCACTTTTCGGTCAAGAAACACTGGCATATTTTATCGGACCCAGCTTTGCCGGCTGAATTTAAAAATCCACCACTTATTGTGTATAGGAGAGGTCGCAATTTACGCCAACTGTCAGCCACAAAAGAAAATCAGCCAGGCCCTTTTACGCAATCTACCAAAACCGATATGTAAGCTTATTAAATATCAGTGATATTATCAAGAGCAGTGATACTATCAAGAGCAGTGATACTATCAAGAGCAGTGACACTATCAAGAGCAGTGATACTATCAAGAGCAGTGACACTATCAAGAGCAGTGATACTATTAAGAGCAGTGATACTATTAAGAGCAGTGATACTATCAAGAGCAGTGATACTATCAAGAGCAGTGATACTATCCAGATGATACACTATCAAGAGCAGGATGCTTATCAAGAGCAGTGATACTTATCTTGAGCAGTGATACTATCCAGAGCAGTGCACCTGCAAGAGCAGTGATTGCTATCAAGAGCAGTGAAACATCAAGAGCAGTGATACTATAGAGCAGTGACACTATCAAGAGCCAGTGATACTATCAAGAGCAGTGATACTATCAAGAGCAGTGTATGTGCTGCCGATGGTTTTGATACTATCCAGAGCAGTGATACTATCAAGAGCAGTGTGCCCTTTATCCTTTATCAGCTCTTGCCAACCTGACAAAGGTAATATTAATAATACATGCTTGTGCAAAAAAAGATTATGCCATACTTTTTAGTGCACCTTGGAGCCATTATTTCCTAAAGGATTTTTAATTGCTGAAATGGTTTTTCTCCATAATTTCGTGGTAGCAACTCTTTATCCAGTAGCTATAGATAAACAGTCTCATGATATTAATAATACGGGCTGAGTAAAAGAGAATGTTTTGGGATTTTTACCCTCCGATACATTAACCTAACCTATTTTTTAATTTTTTTTCTCCATAATTTCGTGGTATCCACCTTCTTAGTAGCTACTTTATCTTGTCTCATCGCTACAACTCCCGCACGGGCTTCAGAGACGAAGGTTGAAAGTCACGTCCTCCGACACACAACACCTAGCCGCACTGCTTAACACAGCGCGCATCCAACCCGGAAGCCAGCCGCACAATGTGTCGGAGGAAACACCATGCACCTGGCAACCTTGGTTAGCGCGCACTGCGCCCGGCCCGCCACAGGAGTCGCTGGTTCGCGATGAGACAAGGATTTCCCTACCGGCCAAACCCTCCCTAACCCAGACGACGCTAGGCCAATGGTGCGTCGCCCCACGGACCTCCCAGTCGCGGGCGGTTACGACAGAGCCTGGGCGCGAACCCAGAGTCTCTGGTGACAGCTGGCGCTGCAGTACAGCGCCCTTAACCACTGCGCCACCCGGGAGGCCTATTTCCTAAGGGACTTAATGATGAAATGCCTGTGAACATTATGTGCCTATTTAAGATGACTCTGTTTTTCGTACGATGTACCCAATGAATAATGGAAACTTGCTATGTCCTCACGTGTTTCATACGTCTTATTTACACACTTTTGTAATATTTATGAAATGCATATTGTTATATTTGGTAGCACTTATTTGTTTTTGCTTTGCCTCCAACTCCCCTCGATATGTAGAACGGATATGGGTGTGGCCAGGTCTACATAAGGGTGCACATTTGAAAACATCCCAAAAGCTCTGACGAAGGCCGTGAGGCCGATACGTAAGCTTATTAAATATCGGTGATACTATCAAGAGCAGTGATACTATTAAGAGCAGTGATACTATCAAGAGCAGTGATACTATCAAGAGCAGTGATACTATCAAGAGCAGTGATACTATCAAGAGCAGTGACACTATCAAGAGCAGTGATCAAGACAGTGATACTATGAAGAGCAGTGACTAATAAGACAGCATCAAGAGCAGATACTATCAAGAGCAGTGATACTAAGGAAGAGCAGTGCAAGAGCAGTGATAATTATCAAGAGCAGTGATTTCAAGAGCTTACTATCAAGAGCAGTGATTATCAGGAGCAGTGTTCAAGAGCAGTGTATAAGAGCAGTGATACTATTAAGAGCAGTGATACTATCAAGAGCAGTGATACTATCAAGAGCAGTGATACTATCAAGAGCAGTGATACTATCAAAGCAGTAGCTCAGTAATATAATCTTCAGATATTTTATACAAAATACAGTATTATTTATTTTATACACAGTTTTTTTGCACATCATTATCAAGAGTGCCATTAATTATGGACCTCATTGTATGTGCATGTCTAAAAATGTCTTGTTACCTCAATATAGACCACTTTAATGAGTCCTTTAGTCTAAGGGTCCTCAGATACTGTTTTATTTGCCACGCTTTCCACTCTCAAAAATTCTCCATGAGAGCAGAGAGAGAGAGAAAGTGAAGACGGCAGAGAGCGAATGAGCGAGAGGATTAACCGCTACTGTGGTGTCTGCCTTTATAAACAAACGTCTGGCTTTACGTTAAACCTCTAAGGTGGTCAAACAAAACAGCCATTTTAAAACTTACAAGTATATGCAAGTTTTCTTTACGCAAAAACCTCACAGTCCGTGAGCCAGCGTGACTTTTAAATCCTTATGGTATTGGCTGCGTCAGCTGCATTAAATAACCTCTGTGAAAACTCATTTTTGACTTATTTCTCTCTTTTTGTCCTGTGATTCCAAGGCTAAGAAGTCCACCTCCTCACACTTATGCACAGTGGCTATTTGGGTATTGAGATGTTTAATGTACTGGATGCCATCAACTACCAGTCGTACAATGGCTTTGTCTTGAGAGTCGGTGAGTGAAAACACACGCACGCCACACATGCACTCACACTGATACACACACAGGACCACACAGTTCTGATAATATAATGGAGCCAGAGGGAATGGCAGGCCGTTTTACGGGCTCCTGTCCAATTGTGCTATTTTGTGTATTTTTTGGCACTGATCTGAACTTTTTTTGAACATAATATTTCCTCCATAATTTCCTGTGACCAAAAATAACTTATGGACATCAGAACATCTTTCACTAACTCAATGAGTCGGAGATGAAAGACATTGATTATTGCGGAACAAGCCAAATCCCAGACAATTCTAAGAAGGAGGAGATGCCACTATAGAGGCCAGAGTGTGGGATACCTGACGAGATTACGTTGGAGAGGTGATAAATCGCCTTTACCCTCCGTTCTATTCACTGGAGAATAAAATGGATGAGCTCTGTTCGAGACTATCCTATCAACGTGATCTGAAGAACTGTAATGTCCTATGTTTCTCAGAGTCGTGGCTGAACAAGAACATGGTAAATATAAATCTAGCTGTTTTTTCTATACATCGACAGGACAGAACGGCTGCATTAGGGAAACTGAGAAGAGGGTGTTTCTCTTTGTTAACAATAACTGGTGTGTGATAGGGCCATAAGCAAACAAGAAAATGCTCACCCAGAGGCGGCGCTCCTAGTGGCCAGTGACAGGAAAACTTAAATCTGCTGTCCTCGGGTTGCAACACTCACACCGACTTCCAAACTGCCTATGGAAGCAACATCAGCACAATAACTGTTTGTCGGGAGATTCATGAAATGGGTTTCCCTGGCCGAGCAGCCACACACAAGCCTAAGATCGCAATGCCAAGCGTCGGCTGGAGTGGTGTGATGCTCACCGCCATTGTACTCAAGAGCAGTGATA
>NW_027035616.1:0-11062 GCF_034236695.1 Oncorhynchus nerka
AGTGGTTAGGTCGTGGAATATGTGTGGAGGAAGGGCAGGTGGGTGGAGGAAGAGACAGTGGGTGAGAGGAGAAGAGGAACAGGTAGGTGGAAAGAACATGATGGTGGAAGGAGAAACAGTGCATTGGAGAGTGAGTTTAGGTCGTGGAATATTGTGTGGAGGAAGGGCAGGTGGGTGGAGGAAGAATATTGGCATTGGAGGAAGGGCAGGTGGTTGGGTGGAGAGGCGGGTTTAGGGGTCGTAGAATATTGTGTGGAGAAGGAGCAGGTGGTTGGAGGAAGGGCGGGTGGGTGGAGGGAGTGGGTTGGTAATGTGTGGAGAAGGGCAGGTGGGTGGAGGAAGGGCAGGTGGAGGAAGAGGTGGGTGGAGGAAGGGCAGGTGGGTGGAGAAGGGCAGGCCGGGTTTGGGTGGAATATTGTGTGGAGGAAGGCAGGCGGAGGAAAGGTGGGTGGAGGAAGGGCAGGTGGGTGAAGGGCAGGTGGTTAGAGGAAGGGCAGGTGGGTGGAGAGGTGAGTTTAGTGTCGTGGAATATTGTGGAGGAAGGGCAGGTGGGTGGAGGAAGGGCAGGTGGAGGGCAGGTGGGTGGAGGAAAGGGCAGTGGGTGGAGGAGGAAGGGGCCCAGGTGGGTGGAGGGCGGGTTGGGGTGGGTGGAATGAGCATGGAAAGGGGCAGGTGGGTGGAGGAGAAGGGCAGGTGGGTGGAGGGGCGGGTTTAGGGTCGTGGAATAGGTGGAGGAAGAGGGCAGGTGGGTGGAGGGAAGGGGCAGGTGGGTGGAAGAGGTGGGTGGAGGGCAGGTGGGTGGAGGAAGGGCAGGTGGGTGGAGAAGGGCAGGTGGGTGGAGGAAGGGCAGGTAGGTGGAGGAAGGGCAGGTGGGTGGAGGAGGTAGAGTTTGGTCGTGGAATATTGTGGAGGAAGGGCGGGTGGGTGGAGGAAGAGGGCAGGTAGGTGGAGAAGAGGCAATTAGGTGGAGAAAGGGCAGGTGGGTGGAGGAAGGGCAGGTAGGTGGAGGAAGAGGGCAGGTGGGTGGAGGAAGGGCAGGTGGGTGGAGGAAGGGCAGGTGGTTGAGGAAGGGCAGGGTGGGTGGAGGGGTGAGTTTGGGTCGTGGAATATTGTGTGGAGGCAGGTGGGTGGAGGAAGGGCAGGTGGGTGGAGGATGGGGGTGGAGAAAGGGCAGGTGGGTGGAGGAAGGGCAGGTGGGTGGAGGAAGGGCAGGGTGGTGGAGGAGGTGGGTGGAGAAGGCAGGTGGGTGGAGGAAGGGCAGGTGGGTGGAGGAAGGGGACAGGTGGAGGGAAGGGCAGGGTGGAGGAAGGGCAGGTGGGTGGAGGAAGGGCAGGTGGGTGGAGGGAAGGGCAGGTGGGTGGAGGGGAAGGGCAGGGTGGGTGGAGGAAGGGGGCAGGTGGTTGGAGGAGGTGGAGGGGCAGGTGGGTGGAGGAAGGGCAGGTGGGTGGAGGAAGGGCAGGTGGGTGGAGGAAGGGCAGGTGGGTGGAGGAAGGGCAGGTGGGTGGAGGAAGGGCAGGTGGGTGGAGGAAGGGCAGGTGGGTGGAGGAAGAGTTGAATAAAGAGAAAACAATACATAAAAAAAAAAAACGAGTCTCTTCTACGTTCAGAAACCATAACAACCAGTCTGACTCAGAGGAGGAGCTACGTTCAGAAACCATAACAACCAGTCTGACTCAGAGGAGAAGCTACGTTCAGAAACCATAACAACCAGTCTGACTCAGAGGAGGAGCTACGTTCAGAAACCATAACAACCAGTCTGACTCAGAGGAGGAGCTACGTTCAGAAACCATAACAACCAGTCTGACTCAGAGGAGAAGCTACGTTCAGAAACCATAACAACCAGTCTGACTCAGAGGAGGAGCTACGTTCAGAAACCATAACAACCAGTCTGACTCAGAGGAGAAGCTCGTTCAGAAACCATAACAACCAGTCTGACTCAGAGGAGAAGCTACGCTCAGAAAACCATAACAACCAGTCTGACTCAGAGGAGGAGCTACGTTCAGAAACCATAACAACCAGTCTGACTCAGAGGAGAAGCTACGTTCAGAAACCATAACAACCAGTCTGACTCAGAGGAGGAGCTACGTTCAGAAACCATAACAACCAGTCTGACTCAGAGGAGGAGCTACGTTCAGAAACCATAACAACCAGTCTGACTCAGAGGAGGAGCTACGTTCAGAAACCATAACAACCAGTCTGACTCAGAGGAGGAGCTACGTTCAGAAACCATAACAACCAGTCTGACTCAGAGGAGGAGCTACGTTCAGAAACCATAACAACCAGTCTGACTCAGAGGAGGAGCTACGTTCAGAAACCATAACAACCAGTCTGACTCAGAGGAGGAGCTACGTTCAGAAACCATAACAACCAGTCTGACTCAGAGGAGAAGCTACGTTCAGAAACCATAACAACCAGTCTGACTCAGAGGAGGAGCTACGTTCAGAAACCATAACAACCAGTCTGACTCAGAGGAGGAGCTACGTTCAGAAACCATAACAACCAGTCTGACTCAGAGGAGGAGCTACGTTCAGAAACCATAACAACCAGTCTGACTCAGAGGAGAAGCTACGTTCAGAAACCATAACAACCAGTCTGACTCAGAGGAGGAGCTACGTTCAGAAACCATAACAACCAGTCTGACTCAGAGGAGGAGCTACGTTCAGAAACCATAACAACCAGTCTGACTCAGAGGAGAAGCTCACGTTCAGAAACCATAACAACCAGTCTGACTCAGAGGAGGAGCTACGTTCAGAAACCATAACAACCAGTCTGACTCAGAGGAGGAGCTACGTTCAGAAACCATAACAACCAGTCTGGACTCAGAGGAGGAGCTACGTTCAGAAACCATAACAACCAGTCTGACTCAGAGGAGGAGCTACGTTCAGAAACCATAACAACCAGTCTGACTCAGAGGAGAAGCTACGTTCAGAAACCATAACAACCAGTCTGACTCAGAGGAGAAGCTACGTTCAGAAACCATAACAACCAGTCTGACTCAGAGGAGGAGCTACGTTCAGAAACCATAACAACCAGTCTGACTCAGAGGAGAAACCATAACAACCAGCTCAGAGGAGGACGTTCAGAAACCATAACAACCAGTCTGACTCAGAGGAGGAGCTACGTTCAGAAACCATAACAACCAGTCTGACTCAGAGGAGGAGCTACGTTCAGAAACCATAACAACCAGTCTGACTCAGAGGAGGAGCTACGTTCAGAAACCATAACAACCAGTCTGACTCAGAGGAGAGCTCGTTCAGAAACCATAACAACCAGTCTGACTCAGAGGAGAAGCTACGTTCAGAAACCATAACAACCAGTCTGACTCAGAGGAGGAGCTACGTTCAGAAACCATAACAACCAGTCTGACTCAGAGGAGGAGCTACGTTCAGAAACCATAACAACCAGTCTGACTCAGAGGAGGAGCTACGTTCAGAAACCATAACAACCAGTCTGACTCAGAGGAGGAGCTACGTTCAGAAACCATCACACAGCCTGACTCAGAGGAGGAGCTACGTTCAGAAACCATAACAACCAGTCTGACTCAGAGGAGGAGCTACGTTCAGAAACCATCACACAGTCTGACTCAGAGGAGAAGCTACGTTCAGAAACCATCACACAGTCTGACTCAGAGGAGAAGCTACGTTCAGAAACCATAACAACCAGTCTGACTCAGAGGAGAAGCTACGTTCAGAAACCATAACAACCAGTCTGACTCAGAGGAGAAGCTACGTTCAGAAACCATAACAACCAGTCTGACTCAGAGGAGAAGCTACGTTCAGAACCCATAACAACCAGTCTGACTCAGAGGAGAAGCTACGTTCAGAAACCATAACAACCAGTCTGACTCAGAGGAGAAGCCCGTTCGCGTTCAGAAACCATAACAACCAGTCTGACTCAGAGGAGAAGCTACGTTCAGAAACCATAACAACCAGTCTGACTCAGAGGAGAAGCTACGTTCAGAAACCATAACAACCAGTCTGACTCAGAGGAGAAGCTACGTTCAGAAACCATAACAACCAGTCTGACTCAGAGGAGGAGCTACGTTCAGAAACCATAACAACCAGTCTGACTCAGAGGAGGAGCTACGTTCAGAAACCATAACAACCAGTCTGACTCAGAGGAGGAGCTACGTTCAGAAACCATAACAACCAGTCTGACTCAGAGGAGGAGCTACGTTCAGAAACCATAACAACCAGTCTGACTCAGAGGAGGAGCTACGTTCAGAAACCATAACAACCAGTCTGACTCAGAGGAGGAGCTACGTTCAGAAACCATAACAACCAGTCTGACTCAGAGGAGGAGCTACGTTCAGAAACCATAACAACCAGTCTGACTCAGAGGAGAAGCTACGTTCAGAAACCATAACAACCAGTCTGACTCAGAGGAGGAGCTACGTTCAGAAACCATAACAACCAGTCTGACTCAGAGGAGGAGCTACGTTCAGAAACCATAACAACCAGTCTGACTCAGAGGAGGAGCTACGTTCAGAAACCATAACAACCAGTCTGACTCAGAGGAGGAGCTACGTTCAGAAACCATCACACAGCCTGACTCAGAGGAGGAGCTACGTTCAGAAACCATAACAACCAGTCTGACTCAGAGGAGGAGCTACGTTCAGAAACCATCACACAGTCTGACTCAGAGGAGAAGCTACGTTCAGAAACCATCACACAGTCTGACTCAGAGGAGAAGCTACGTTCAGAAACCGTCACACAGTCTGACTCAGAGGAGGAGCTACGTTCAGAAACCGTCACACAGCCTGACTCAGAGAAGAAGCTACGTTCAGAAACCGTCACACAGCCTGACTCAGAGGAGGAGCTACGTTCAGAAACCATCACACAGTCTGACTCAGAGGAGAAGCTACGTTCAGAAAACGTCACACAGCCTGACTCAGAGGAGAAGCTACGTTCAGAAAATGTCACACAGCCTGACTCAGAGGAGGAGCTACGTTCAGAAACCGTCACACAGCCTGACTCAGAGAAGAAGCTACGTTCAGAAACCGTCACACAGCCTGACTCAGAGGAGAAGCTACGTTCAGAAAACGTCACACAGCCTGACTCAGAGGAGAAGCTACGTTCAGAAAATGTCACACAGCCTGACTCAGAGGAGGAGCTACGTTCAGAAACCGTCACACAGCCTGACTCAGAGAAGAAGCTACGTTCAGAAACCGTCACACAGCCTGACTCAGAGAAGAATTGACTAATTGGGAATTGACTAATTGATTTTTGGAACTTGGGCAAAAAAAAGGTGAAGTCCAGAGTTGAATTCAAGGAGAGAAAAAGCAGTGAAATGTTTTAGTTGAACGTAAAGGGAAGGAACGTCCAGCACTGTATTTCACTTGTATTTATTTCACCTTTATTTAACATGTCAGTTTAGAACAAATTCTTATTTTACAATGACGGCCAAACCCTAAACAGGACGACTGGGCCAGTGTGCACCGCCCTGTGGGACTCCCAATCACAGCCGGTTGTGACACGGCCTGGAATCAAACCGGGGTCTGTAGTGACGCCTCTTGCACGAAAATGCAGTGCCTAAGACTGCTGCGCCAATCGGGATCCATCTAAATGTGTGTGTGTGTGTGTGTGTGTGTGTGTGTGTGTGTGTGTGTGTGTGTGTGTGTGTATGTGTGTAGTGTAGTGTAGTGTGTGTGTGTGTGTGTGTGTGTGTGTGTGTTTGTGTAGTGTGTGTGTGTGAGGTCTCTGGAAGGTCATTACTGTGTCATGGCTAGAGCTCGCTGCCCAACACGCTACACACTGCCAAGCTCTCAAGATGAAGCCTTGGCAAAGCCCTCTGCCCTCTCCCCCTCTCTTCCTCCTCTGCCTCCCTCCCAGTCCCTTCATCTCTCTATTGCTCTCTCTCTCCATCCCCCTCTCCCCCTCTCTTCCTCCTCTGCCTCCCTCCCAGTCCCTTCATCTCTCTATCACTCTCTCTCCATCCCCCTCTCCCCCTCTCTTCCTCCTCTGCCTCCCTCCCAGTCCCTTCACCTCTCTATCACTCTCTCTCTCTCTCCATCCCCATCTCCCCCTCTCTTCCTCCTCTGCCTCCCTCCCACTCCCTTCTCTCTCCCTCCGTCTCTCTATTGCTCTCTCCACCCCCCCTTCTCTCCCCCTCCCCACATGTTAGCCTGCCCCAGTGCAGACACAAGAGGGACTGGGTGGTTGGGATGAGACATACATTAAACCCTGTAATTCTCATCCCTCTTCTCATCCCCAGAGACTAACCCTAGGTCAGCAGAAGGTCAAGCCAGCTGCCCTGAGAGTTAGAGGTCAGGGGTTAAAGGTCATGTCCTGTTGACCCTGCGTGTGAGATAAGCGGGCGAGGCTGGGAGCAGTGAGCCCCTGGTGGACGGACCTGGCTGTGGACCACGGTTGTTATTGGCAGCTTGTCAGGCTGAGCAGAGCTGGACAGCAGGAGGTAGCTATGGTGTGCTGTGTTATCAAGCTGTGTGTGTGTGTGTGTGTGTGTGTGTGTGTGTGTGTGTGTGTGTGTGTGTGTGTGTGTGTGTGTGTGTGTGTGTGTGTGTGTGTGTGTGTGTGTGTGTGTGTGTGTGTGTGTGTGCGTGCGTGTGTGTGTGCGGCGCTACGTCCAGCGGACTGGTTCATGACTTGTTCCTGTAGAACCTCACTCACATCTCATGCAACACTGAATGTGAAGAGCTTCGTAGCCTGGGAAATTTATCCAATTGATATTGATGTTTATCATTATCCAGGATATTAGAACCAAGTGGACAGAATGGGTTATTTTTGTTTGATATTTTCATTCAATGATCCTCAGATTTTATGGGACACCATTTTATGTAAATAAAAAATGCATCTGCATTTGCATCTAGGTTGAGTAAATCACATTTAATTTAAAGAGTTGTACACGACATTAGAGAGAGACTACTCTCTTCAAAGTCAAGAAGGGACTAAATGTATTGATAAGACAGAAATAAATGTATTGATAGGACAGAGCAGCATGTATTGATAAGACAGAGCCGATTGTATTGATAAGACAGAGCAGATTGTATTGATAAGACAGAACAGAATGTATTGATAAGACAGAGCAGAATGTATTGATAAGACAGCCAGATTGAGTCCAGGTTCATTTCTATCAGAACCCAAATTAATCAACCAACGATTCTCCTGTTTCTATAAAGACACCTGTATACCTGTGATTGTAAATCCACACCAAGCCAGATTGAATCCTTTTTTTTGGATGGAGCCATGTTGGCTGGGTGGGGCTGGGGGGATGGGATGGGAGGTTGGGGGTGGAGTCATGTTGGCCAGTGGAGTTGGGGGATGGGATGGGTGGTTGGGGTGGAGTCATGTTGGCTGGGTGGGGTTGGGGATGGGATGGGAGGATGGGGGTGGAGTCATGTTGGCTGGGTGGGTTTGGGGGATGGGATGGGAGGTTGGGGGTGGAGTCATGTTGGCCGAGTGGAGTTGGGGGATGGGAGGTAGTCATGTTGGTCAAGTGGAGTTGGGGGATGGGATGGGAGGTTGGGGGTGGAGTCATGTTGGCCAAGTGGAGTTGGGGGATGGGATGGGAGGTTGGGGGTGGAGTCATGTTGGCCGAGTGGAGTTGGGGGATGGGATGGGAGGTTGGGGGTGGAGTCATGTTGGCTGGGTGGAGTTGGGGGATGGGATGGGAGGATGGGGGTGGAGTCATGTTGGTTTGGGTGGGGTTGGGGGGATGGGATGAGGTTGGGGGTGGAGTCATGTTGGCTGGGTGGGTTTGGGGATGGGATGGGAGGTTGGGGGTGGAGTCATGTTGGCTGGGTGGGGGACTATGATGGGAGGTTGGAGGTGGTGTCATGTTGGCTGGGTGGGGTGGGGGGATGGGATGGGAGGTAGTCATGTTGGCCAAGTGGAGTTGGGGGATGGGATGGGAGGTGGAGTAATGTTGGCCGAGTGGAGTTGGGGGATGGGATGGGAGGATGGGGGTGGAGTCATGTTGGAAGTGTGGAGTTGGGGGATGGGATGGGAGGATGGGGTGGAGTCATGTTGGCCGAGTGGAGTTGGGGGATGGAATGGGAGGTAGTCATGTTGGCCAAGTGGAGTCGGGGGATGGAATGGGAGGTTGGGGGTGGAGTAATGTTGGCCAAGTGGAGTTAGGGGATGGGAAGGGAGGTTGGGGGTGGAGTCATGTTGCCGAGTGGAGTTGGGGATGGGAAGGAGGTTGGGGGGTGGAGTCATGTTGGCCGAGTGGAGTTGGGGGATGGGAAGGGAGGTTGGGGTGGAGTCATGTTGGCCGAGTGGAGTTGGGGGATGGGATGGGAGGTTGGGGGTGGAGTCATGTTGGCCGAGTGGAGTTGGGGGATGGGATGGGAGGTTGGGGTGAGTCATGTTGGCCGAGAGTGGAGTTGGGGGATGGGAAGGAGGTTGGGGTGGAGTCATGTTGGCCGAGTGGAGTTGGGGGATGGGATGGGAGGTTGGGGGTGGAGTCATGTTGGCCGAGTGGAGTTGGGGGATGGGAAGGGAGGTTGGGGTGGAGTCATGTTGGCCAAGTGGAGTTGGGGGATGGGATGGGAGGTTGGGGGTGGAGTCATGTTGGCCGAGTGGAGTTGGGGGATGGGAAGGGAGGTTGGGGGTGGAGTCATGTTGGCCGAGTGGAGTTGGGGATGGGAAGGAGGTTGGGGTTGGAGTCATGTTGGCCGAGTGGAGTTGGGGGATGGGATGGGAGGTTGGGGTGGAGTCCCATTTTTTTTTGTTTCTTTTGAATTTCATCTTTACTCTGTATGTTTTTCTTACTGTTTTTATATTATTTTGAGCGGCAGCCGTCCGCTTGGCATATTTGTTTAACTCATAGTTTGAAATGTATAATGTACCTGTACCCCCCCACACACACAAATATAACAAATTCAAATGTGTTTTTTACATTTAAAACGAGCACCCATGATTAGCCATATAAGGACATTTTCCTCACGCTAGACAGGCCCATCAGCCAGCCCATCTGGCATTTGCCCGAAATGTCAGATGGCCAGTCCCCCCTGTGTTTAGGTAAATACTTGTTGGGGCAGGTGAAAAAGGGCTGTGTGGAAGACCAGAAGCATGAGATGCAGGAGGTGTGGTGTATGACCCATAGAGCTGTGCTGTTGGGGCTGGTATACGGACCATAGAGCTGTGCTGTTGGGGCTGGTGTATGGACCATAGAGCTGTGCTGTTGGGGCTGGTGTATGGACCATAGAGCTGTGCTGTTGGGGCTGGTGTATGGACCATAGAGCTGTGCTGTTGGGGCTGGTGTATGGACCATAGAGCTGTGCTGTTGGGGCTGGTATACGGACCATAGAGCTGTGCTGTTGGGGCTGGTGTATGACCCATAGAGCTGTGCTGTTGGGGCTGGTATACGGACCATAGAGCTGTGCTGTTGGGGCTGGTGTATGGACCATAGAGCTGTGCTGTTGGGGGCTGGTGTATGGACCATAGAGCTGTTGGGGCTGGTGTATGGACCATAGAGCTGTGCTGTTGGGGCTGGTGTATGACCCATAGAGCTGTGCTGTTGGGGCTGGTGTATGGACCATAGAGCTGTTGGGGCTGGTGTATGGACCATAGAGCTGTGCTGTTGGGGCTGGTGTATAACCCATAGAGCTGTGCTGTTGGGGCTGGTGTATAACCCATAGAGCTGTGCTGTTGGGGCTGGTGTATAACCCATAGAGCTGTGCTGTTGGGGCTGGTGTATGACCCATAGAGCTGTGCTGTTGGGGCTGGTGTATGGACCATAGAGCTGTGCTGTTGGGGCTGGTGTATGGACCATAGAGCTGTGCTGTTGGGGCTGGTGTACGGACCATAGAGCTGTGCTGTTGGGGCTGGTGTATGGACCATAGAGCTGTGCTGTTGGGGCTGGTGTACGGACCATAGAGCTGTGCTGTTGGGGCTGGTGTACGGACCATAGAGCTGTGCTGTTGGGGCTGGTGTATGGACCATAGAGCTGTGCTGTTGGGGCTGGTGTATGGACCATAGAGCTGTGCTGTTGGGGCTGGTGTATGACCCATAGAGCTGTGCTGTTGGGGCTGGTGTATGGACCATAGAGCTGTGCTGTTGGGGCTGGTGTATGGACCATAGAGCTGTGCTGTTGGGGCTGGTGTATGACCCATAGAGCTGTGCTGTTGGGGCTGGTGTATGGACCATAGAGCTGTGCTGTTGGGGCTGGTGTATGGACCATAGAGCTGTGCTGTTGGGGCTGGTGTATGGACCATAGAGCTGTGCTGTTGGGGCTGGTGTATGGGACCATAGAGCTGTGCTGTTGGGGCTGGTGTATGACCCATAGAGCTGTGCTGTTGGGGCTGGTGTATGGACCATAGAGCTGTGCTGTTGGGGCTGGTGTATGGACCATAGAGCTGTGCTGTTGGGGCTGGTATACGGACCATAGAGCTGTGCTGTTGGGGCTGGTGTATGACCCATAGAGCTGTGCTGTTGGGGCTGGTATACGGACCATAGAGCTGTGCTGTTGGGGCTGGTGTACGGACCATAGAGCTGTGCTGTTGGGGATGGTGTACGGACCATAGAGCTGTGCTGTTGGGGCTGGTATAGGGACCATAGAGCTGTGCTGTTGGGGCTGGTGTATGACCCATAGAGCTGTGCTGTTGGGGCTGGTGTACGGACCATAGAGCTGTGCTGTTGGGGCTGGTGTATGGACCATAGAGCTGTGCTGTTGGGGCTGGTGTATGACCCATAGAGCTGTGCTGTTGGGGCTGGTATACGGACCATAGAGCTGTGCTGTTGGGGATGGTGTACGGACCATAGAGCTGTTGGGGCTGGTGTACGGACCATAGAGCTGTGCTGTTGGGGCTGGTGTATGGACCATAGAGCTGTGCTGTTGGGGCTGGTGTATAACCCATAGAGCTGTGCTGTTCGGCCTGGTATACGGACCATAGAGCTGTGCTGTTGGGGCTGGTGTGGGGCTGGTGTATGACCCATAGAGCTGCTGTTGGGGCTGGTGTATGACCCATAGAGCTGTGCTGTTGGGGCTGGTATGGACCATGGGCTGTTTGGGGCTGGTGACCATAGAGCTGTTGGGGCTGGTAGGCTGTTGGGGCTGGTGTACGGACCATAGAGCTGTGCTGTTGGAGATGGTGTATGGA
>NW_027035617.1:0-11063 GCF_034236695.1 Oncorhynchus nerka
CCTGTCAACTATGTGTCTGTCTATCCCTGTTCTCTCCTCTCTGCACAGACCATACAGACGTCCCACACCGCGTGGCACGCGCCACTCTAATCTGAGTGGTCCCAGCGCGCACGACCCACGTGGAGTTCCAGGTCTCCGGTAGCCTCTGGAACTGCCGATCTGCGGCCAACAAGGCAGAGTTCATCTCAGCCTATGCCTCCCTCCAGTCCCTCGACTTCTTGGCACTGACGAAACATGGATCACCACAGACAACACCGCTACTCTACTGCTCTCTCTTCGTCCGCCCGTGCTCGCACCCGAGAGCTTCTGGTCAGCTGAGGTGAGCGCACCAGGATCCTCATCTCTCCCAAGTGGTGTTCTCTCTTTCTCCCCTTACCATCTGTCTATCGCCTCCTTTGAATTCCATGCTGTCACAGTGCAGCCCTTTCAAAGCAACATCATATCATTCCTCGCCCTCCCAGGTTCCCTCGGAGGATTCATCAATGAGCTTGATGCCTTGATAAGCTCCTTTCCTGAGGACGGCTCACCTCTCACAGTTCTGGGCGACTTTAACCTCCCCATCAGTCTACCTTTGACTCATTCCTCTCTGCCTCCTTCTTTCCACTCCTCTCCTCTTTTGACCTCACCCTCTCACCTTCCCCCCTACTCACAAGGCAGGAAATACGCTCGACCTCATCTTTACTAGATGCTGTTCTTCCACTAACCTCATTGCAACTCCCCTCCAAGTCTCCGACCACTACCTTGTATCCTTCTCCCTCTCGCTCTCATCCAACACTTCCACACTGCCCCTACTCGGATGGTATCGCGCCGTCCCAACCTTCGCTCTCTCTCCCCCGCTACTCTCTCCTCTTCCATCCTATCATCTCTTCCCTCTGCTCAAACCTTCTCCAACCTATCTCCTGATTCTGCCTCCTCAACCCTCCTCTCCTCCCTTTCTGCATCCTTTGACTCTCTATGTCCCCTATCCTCCAGGCCGGCTCGGTCCTCCCCTCCCGCTCCGTGGCTCAACGACTCATTGCGAGCTCACAGAACAGGGCTCCGGGCAGCCGAGCGGAAATGGAGAAAACTCGCCTCCCTGCGGACCTGACATCCTTTCACTCCCTCCTCTCTACATTTTCCTCTTCTCTCTCTGCTGCTAAAGCCACTTTCTACCACTCTAAATTCCAAGCATCTGCCTCTAACCCTAGGAAGCTCTTTGCAACCTTCTCCTCCCTCCTGAATCCTCCTCCCCTCCCCCTCCTCCCTCTCTGCAGATGACTTCGTCAACCATTTTGAAAAGAAGGTCGACGACATCCGATCCTCGTTTGCTAAGTCAAACGACACCGCTGGTTCTGCTCACACTGCCCTACCCTGTGCTCTGACCTCTTTCTCCCCCTCTCTCCAGATGAAATCTCGCGTCTTGTGACGGCCGGCCGCCCAACAACCTGCCCGCTTGACCCTATCCCCTCCTCTCTTCTCCAGACCATTTCCGGAGACCTTCTCCCTTACCTCACCTCGCTCATCAACTCATCCCTGACCGCTGGCTACGTCCCTTCCGTCTTCAAGAGGCGAGAGTTGCACCCCTTCTGAAAAAACCTACACTCGATCCCTCCGATGTCAACAACTACAGACCAGTATCCCTTCTTTCTTTTCTCTCCAAAACTCTTGAACGTGCCGTCCTTGGCCAGCTCTCCCGCTATCTCTCTCAGAATGACCTTCTTGATCCAAATCAGTCAGGTTTCAAGACTAGTCATTCAACTGAGACTGCTCTTCTCTGTATCACGGAGGCGCTCCGCACTGCTAAAGCTAACTCTCTCTCCTCTGCTCTCATCCTTGTAGACCTATCGGCTGCCTTCGATACTGTGAACCATCAGATCCTCCTCTCCACCCTCTCCGAGTTGGGCATCTCCGGCGCGGGCCACGCTTGGATTGCGTCCTACCTGACAGGTCGCTCCCTACCAGGTGGCGTGGCGAGAATCCGTCTCCACACCACGTGCTCTCTCCACTGGTGTCCCCCAGGGCTCTGTTCTAGGCCCTCTCCTATTCTCGCTATACACCAAGTCACTTGGCTCTGTCATAACCTCACATGGTCTCTCCTATCATTGCTATGCAGACGACACACAATTAATCTTCTCCTTTCCCCCTTCTGATGATCAGGTGGCGAATCGCATCTCTGCATGTCTGGCAGACATATCAGTGTGGATGACGGATCACCACCTCAAGCTGAACCTCGGCAAGACGGAGCTGCTCTTCCTCCCGGGGAAGGACTGCCCGTTCCATGATCTCGCCATCACGGTTGACAACTCCATTGTGTCCTCCTCCCAGAGCGCTAAGAACCTTGGAGTGATCCTGGACAACACCCTGTCGTTCTCAACTAACATCAAGGCGGTGGCCCGTGTGTGTGTGTGTGTGTGTGCTATGTGTGTGTGTGTGTGTGTGCTATGTGTGTGTGTGTGTGTGTGTGTGTGTGTGTGTTAGTGAGTGAGTCTGTGTGTGTGTTAGTGAGTGAGTCTGTGTGTGTGTTAGGTGGTGAGTGTGTGTGTGTGTTAGTGAGTGAGTGTGTGTGTGTGTGTTAGTGAGTGAGTCTGTGTGTGTTAGTGAGTGTGTGTCTGTGTGTGTGTGTTAGTGAGTGTGTGTGTGTGTGTGTGTTAGTGAGTGAGTGTGTGTGTGTGTGTGTTAGTGAGTGAGTCTCTGTGTGTGTTAGTGAGTGAGTCTGTGTGTGTTAGTGAGTGTGTGTGTGTGTGTGTGTGTTAGTGAGGTGTGTGTGTGTGTGTGTGTGTGTGTGTGTGTGTGTGTGTGTGTGTGTGTTAGTGGTGAGTCTGTGTGTGTGTTAGTGAGTGAGTCTGTGTGTGTGTGTTGTTAGTGAGTGAGTCTGTGTGTGTGTGTTAGTGAGTGAGTCTGTTGTGTGTGTGTGTGTTAGTGAGGTGAGTCTGTGTGTGTGTGTGTGTGTGTGTGTGAGTGTGTGTTAGTGAGTGAGTCTGTGTGTGTGTTAGTGAGTGAGTCTGTGTGTGTGTGTGTGTGTGTGTGTGTGTTAAGTGAGTGAGTCTGTGTGTGTGTGTGTTAGTAAGTCTGTGTGTGTTAGTAAGTCTGTGTGTGTGTGTGTGTGTGTGTTAGTGAGTCTGTGTGTGTGTGTGTGTGTGTGTTAGTGAGTGAGTCTGTGTGTGTGTGTTAGTGAGTAAGTCTGTGTGTGTGTGTGTGTGTGTGTGTTAGTGAGTGAGTCTGTGTGTCACTACAGTCATGGACTTTAGGGAGTTCCTGTCAAACTGTTAAAGATGCATGAGGACCGTTAACGAGACACCATGACGGAAGAGTTCCATACTGCTGCCCCGACGAGAGAGAGAGAGACAGAAGGGGAAAGTTCCAGACTGCTGCCCCGGCAGAGAGAGAGAGACAGAAGGGAAAGTTCCATACTGTTGCCCCGACAAGAGAGAAAGACAGAAGGGGAAAGTTCCATACTGCTGCCCCGACAAGAGAGAGACAGAAGGGAAAGTTCCATACTGCTGCCCCGACAAGAGAGAGAGACAGAGACGGAAGGGGAAAGTTCCATACTGCTGCCCGATGAGAGAGAGAGGACAGAGACTGAAGGGGGAAAGTTCCATACTGCTGCCCCGACAAGAGAGAGAGACAGAAGGGTAAAGGTCCATACTGCTGCCCCGGCGAGAGGAGAGACAGAAGGGAAAGTTCCATACTGCTGCCTCGACAAGAGAGAGACAGAGACGGAAGGGGTAAAGTTCCATACTGCTGCCCCGACAGGAGAGAGAGAGACAGAAGGGGAAAGTTCCATACTGCTGCCCCGACAAGAGAGAAAGACAGAAGGGGAAAGGTCCATACTGCTGCCCCGACGAGAGAGAGACAGAAGGGGAAAGTTCCATACTGCTGCCTCGACAAGAGAGAGACAGAGACGAGAAGGGGTAAAGTTCCATACTGCTGCCCCGAGCAGGAGAGAGAGACAGAAGGGGGAAAGTTCCATACTGCTGCCCCGACAAGTTAGACAGAGACTGAAGGGGAAAGTTCCATACTGCTGCCCCGACAAGAGAGAAGAGACAGGAAAGTTCCATCTGCTGCCCCGACAAGAGACGGAAGGGGAAAGTTTCATACTGCCCGATGAGAGAGGGAAGAGACTGAAGGGGGAAAGTTCCATACTGCTGCGACAAGAGAGAGAGACAGAAGGTGAGTCCATACTGCTGAGAGAGAGAGACAGAAGGGAAAGTTCCATACTGCTGCCTCGACAAGAGAGAGACAGAGACGGAAGGGGTAAGTTCCATGCCCCGACAGGAGAGAGAGACAGTTCCACTGCCCCCAGAAAGACAGAAGGGGAAAGGTCCAGGAGAGAGAGAGACAGAAGGGAAAGTTCCATACTGCCCGACGGAGGGTAAAGTTACTGCTGCCCCGACAGGAGAGAGAAGAGACTGAAGGGGGAAAGTTCATACTGCTGCCCCAACAAGAGAGAGAGACTGAAGGAAAGTTCCATACTGCTGCCCGACAAGAGAGAGACAGACTGCCTTGACGGAAGGGAAGGGTAAAGTTCCATACTGCTGCCCGACAAGAGAAGAGACAGAGACGGAAGGAAAGTTCCATACTGCTGCCCCGATGAGAGAGAGGGACAGAGACTGAAGGGGAAAGTTCCATACTGCTGCCCGACAAAGAGAAGAGACAGAAGGGTAAAAGGTCCATACTGCTGCCCGATGAGAGAGAGAGACAGAGGAAAGTTCCATACTGCTGCCTCGACAAGAGAGACAGAGACGGAAGGGGTAAAGTTCCATACTGCTGCCCGATGAGGAGAGAGGGACAGAGACTGAAGGGGAAGTTCCATACTGCCCCGACAAAGAGAGAGACAGAAGGAAAGGTCCATACTGCTGCCCCGACGAGAGAGAGAGAGACAGAAGGGGAAAGTTCCATACTGCTGCCTCGACAAGAGAGAGACAGAGACGGAAGGGGTAAAGTTCCATACTGCTGCCCCGACAGGAGAGAGAGAGACAGAAGGGGAAAGTTCCATACTGCTGCCCCGACAAGTTAGACAGAGACTGAAGGGAAAGTTCCATACTGCTGCCCCGACAAGAGAGAGAGAGACAGAAGGGGAAAGTTCCATACTGCTGCCCCGACGAGAGAGAGAGACAGAAGGGGGAAAGTTCCATACTGCTGCCCGACGAGAGAGAGAGAGACAGAAGGGGAAGTTCCATACTGCTGCCCCGACAAGAGAGAGAGAGAGGAGACGGAAGGGGAAAGTTCCATACTGCTGCCCCGACAAGAGAGAGAGGAGACAGAGACAGAAGGGAAAGTTCCATACTGCTGCCCCGACAAGAGAGAAGAGAGACAGAAGGGGGAAAGTTCCATACTGCTGCCCCGACGAGAGAGAGAGAGACAGAAGGGGAAAGTTCCATACTGCTGCCCGACAAGAGAGAGAGAGAGACAGAGACGGAAGGGGAAAGTTCCATACTGCTGCCCCGACAAGAGAGAGACAGAAGGGAAAGTTCCATATTGCTGCCCCGACGAGAGAGAGAGACAGAAGGGGAAAGTTCCATACTGCTGCCCCGACAAGAGAAGAGAGACAGAAGGGGGAAAGTTCCATACTGCTGCCAAGACGAGAGAGAGAGAGAGACAGAAGGGGAAAGTTCCATACTGCTGCCCAGACGAGAGAGAGACAGAGACAGAAGGGGAAAGTTCCATACTGCTGCCCCGAGAGAGAGACAGAGACAGAAGGGGAGGACTCTGGCTTCTTATGTTGTGATCTCAAATAAAATCAAATCAAATCAAATTTTATTTGTCACATACACATGGTTAGCAGATGTTAATGCGAGTGTAGCGAAATGCTTGTGCTTCTAGTTCCGACAATGCAGTAATAACCAACAAGTAATCAACTAACAATTCTAAAACTACTGTCTTATACACAGTGTAAGGGGATAAGGAATATGTACATAAGGATATATGAATGAGTGATGGTACAGGCAGCATACAGTAGATGGTATCTAATTACAGTATATACATATGAGATGAGTATGTAGACAAAGTAAACAAAGTGGCATAGTTAAAGTGGCTAGTGATACATGTATTAGGGATGCAGTCGATGATCTAGAGTACAGTATATACGTGTGCATATGAGATGAATAATGTAGGGTAAGTAACATTATATAAGGTAGCATTGTTTAAAGTGGCTAGTGATATATTACATCATTTCCCATCAATTCCCATTATTAAAGTGGCTGGAGTTGGGTCAGTGTCAATGACAGTGTGTTGGCAGCAGCCACTCAATGGTGGCTGTTTAACAGTCTGATAGCCTTGAGATAGAAGCTGTTTTCAGTCTCTCGGTCCCAGCTTTGATGCACCTGTACTGACCTCGCCTTCTGGATGATAGCGGGAGTGAACAGGCAGTGGTTCGGGTGGTTGATGTCCTTGATGATCTTTATGGCCTTCCTGTAACATCGGGTGGTGTAGGTGTCCTGGAGGCAGGTAGTTTTGCCCCGGTGATCGTTGTGCAGACCTCACTACCTCTGGAGAGCCTTACGGTTGAGGCGGAGCAGTTGCCGTACCAGGCGGTGATACAGCCCGCCAGGATGCTCTCGATTGTGCATCTGTAGAAGTTTGTGAGTGCTTTTGGTGACAAGCCGAATTTCTTCAGCCTCCTGAGGTTGAAGAGGGCGCTGCTGCGCCTTCTTCACGGCAGCTGTCAGTGTGAGTGGACCAATTCAGTTTGTCTGTGATGTGTATGCCGAGGAACTTAAAACTTGCTACCCTCTCCACTACTGTTCCATCGATGTGGATAGGGGTGTTCCCTCTGCTGTTTCCTGAAGTCCACAATCATCTCCTTAGTTTTGTTGACGTTGAGTGTGAGGTTATTTTCCTGACACCACACTCCGAGGCCCTCACCCTCCTCCCTGTAGGCCGTCTCGTCGTTGTTGGTAATCAAGCCTACCACTGTTGTGTCGTCCGCCAAACTTGATGATTGAGTTGGAGGCGTGCGTGGCCACGCAGTCGTGGGTGAACAGGGAGTACAGGAGAGGGCTCAGACGCACCCTTGTGGGGCCCCCGTGTTGAGGATCAGCGGGGAGGAGATGTTGTTGCCTACCCTCACCACCTGGGGCGGCCCGTCAGGAAGTCCAGTACCCAGTTGCACAGGGCGGGGTCGAGACCCAGGGTCTCGAGCTTGATGGCGAGCTTGGAGGGTACTATGGTGTTGAATGCCGAGCTGTAGTCGATGAACAGCATTCTCACATAGGTATTCCTCTTGTCCAGGTGGGTTAGGGCAGTGTGCAGTGTGGTTGAGATTGCATCGTCTGTGGACCTATTTGGGCGGTAAGCAAATTGGAGTGGGTCTAGGTGTCAGGTAGGGTGGAGGTGATATGGTCCTTGACTAGTCTCTCAAAGCACTTCATGATGACGGAAGTGAGTGCTACGGGCGGTAGTCGTTTAGCTCAGTTACCTTAGCTTTCTTGGGAACAGGAACAATGGTGGCCCTCTTGAAGCATGTGGGAACAGCAGACTGGTATAGGGATTGATTGAATATGTCCGTAAACACACCGGCCAGCTGGTCTGCGCATGCTCTGAGGGCGCGGCTGGGGATGCCGTCTGGGCCTGCAGCCTTGCGAGGGTTAACACGTTTAAATGTCTTACTCACCTCGGCTGCAGTGAAGGAGAGACCGCATGTTTTCGTTGCAGGCCGTGTCAGTGGCACTGTATTGTCCTCAAAGCGGGCAAAAAAGTTATTTAGTCTGCCTGGGAGCAAGACATCCTGTCCGTGACTGGGCTGGGTTTCTTCTTGTAGTCCGTGATTGACTGTAGACCCTGCCACATGCCTCTTATGTCTGGAGCCATTGAATTGAGATTCCACTTTGTCCCTGTACTGACGCTTAGCTTGTTTTAATAGCCTTGGAGGGAATAGCTGCATTGTTTATATTCGGACATGTTACCAGACACCTTGCCCTGATTAAAAGCAGTGGTTCGGCGCTTTCATTTCTGCGAATGCTGCCATCAATCCATTTCTGGTTTGGGAATGTTTTTATCGTTGCTATGGGAACGACATCTTCGACGCACGTTCTAATGAACTCATTACCGAATCAGCGTATTCGTCAATATTTTCATCTGACGCAATACGGGGCATGTCCCAGTCCACGGATGGGAAGCAGTCTTGGAGTGTGGGGTCAGCTTGGTCTGACCAGCGTTGGACAGACCTCAGCGTGGGAGCCTCTTGTTTAAGTTTTGCCTGTAGGCAGGGATCAACTAAGTGGAGTCGTGGTCAGCTTTTTCGAAAGGAGTGAAGGCCTTTGAGGCCCCTTTATATGCGTCGCAGGAAGTTAGAGTAACAATGATCAAGGTTTTACCACCTGGTTATGCATAATCGATATGCTGATAAAATTTAGGGAGTCTTGTTTTCAGATTAGCTTTGTTAAAATCCCAGCTACGTGATGCAGCTCCGGATAAATGGTTTTCAGTTTGCAAAGAGTTAAATAAAGAGTTCGTTCAGAGCCATGATGTGTCTGCTCTGAGAGGGGATATATACGGCTGTGATTATAATCGAAGAGAATTCTCTTGGAAGATAATGCGGTCTACATTTGATTGTGAGAATTCTAAATCAGGTGAACAGAAGGATTTGAGTTCCTATGTTTCCTTCATCACACCATGTCTTGTTAGTCATGAGGCATACGCCCCCGCCGCTCTTCTTACCAGAAAGATGTTTGTTTCTGTCGGCGCGATGCGTGGAGAAACCCGTTGGCTGCACCGCATCGGATGGCATCTTCCCAGTAAGCCATGTTTCCGTGAAGCAGAGAACATTGCAGTCTCTGATGTCCCTCTGGAATGCTACCCTTGCTCGGATTTCATCAACCTTGTCAAGAGACTGGACATTGGCAAGAAGAATGCTGGGAGTGGTGCGCGATGTGCCCTTGTCCGGAGTCTGACCAGAAGACCGCTCACGTTTCCTCTTTTCGAGTCGTTTTCTTGGGTCGCTGCATGCGATCCATTCCGTTGTCCTGTTTGTAAGGCAGAACACAGGATCCGCGTCGCGAGAAAACATATTCTTGGTCGTACTGATGGTGATATCAATACCAGTACTGGTGTTCAGGCGGATCACATATAATTTAAATATTTTTGCTTCTAGGCAAGTCAGTTCAGAACAAATTCTTATTTACTATGATGGCCGAACACGGACACAACACTGTGAGTCACTATGGGACTTAATCATGGCCGACGTGATACTACCTGGATTCGAACCAGGTACTTTAGTGACACTGAGATGCAGTGCCTTAGACCACTGCTACACATGTAGATGTCATCCGTAGATTGCCGAGACTAAACCACTGCTGCCATCCCAATGCAAGCTGCCATTCCATCTATAGGGAATAGAGTGCCATTTGGGAGTCAGAGTTGGGTAGGTTACTTTCTGAATGTAATCCATTATTCCGCTGGAAGTAATGCAACTATATAGAGAATGTAATCCATTACTCCCCTGGTAGTAATGCACTATATAGAGAATGTAATTCATTACTCCCTGGTAGTGATGCACTATATAGAGAATGTTATTCATTACTCCCTGGTAGTAATGCACTATATAGAGAATGTAATTCATTACTCCCTGGTAGTGATGCACTATATAGAGAATGTAATTCATTACTCCCTGGTAGTGATGCACTATATAGAGAATGTAATCCATTACTCCCTGGTAGTAATGCACTATATAGATAATGTAATTCATTACTCCCCTGGTAGTAATGCACTATATAGAGAATGTAATCCATTACTCCCCTGGTAGTAATGCACTATATGGAGAATGTAATTCATTACTCCCCTGGTAGTGATGCACTATATAGAGAATGTAAGTCATTACTCCCTGGTAGTAATGCACTATATAGTGAATGTAGTCCATTACTCCACTGGTAGTAATGCACTATATAGAGAATGTAATCCATTACTCCCCTGGTAGTAATGCACTTATATAGAGAATGTAATCCATTACGCCCTGGTAGTAATGCACTATATAGAGAATGTAGTCCATTACTCCCTGGTAGTAATGCACTATATAGAGAAAGTAATCCATTACTCCCCTGGTAGTGATGCACTATATAGAAAATGTAATCCATTACTCCCTGGTAGTAATGCACTATATACAGAATGTAATCCATTACTCCCCTAGTAGTAATGCACTATATAGATAATGTAATCCATTACTCCCCTGGTAGTAATGCACTCATATAGATAATGCAATTCATTACTCCTGGTAGTGATGCACTATATAGAGAATGTAATCCATTACTCCCTGGTAGTAATGCACTATATAGAGAATGTAATCCATTACTCCCCTGGTAGTAATGCACTATATGGAGAATGCAATTCATTACTCCTCTGGTAGTGATGCACTATATAGAGAATGTAAGCCATTACTCCCTGGTAGTAATGCACTATATAGCGAATGTAGTCCATTACTCCACTGGTAGTAATGCACCATATAGAGAATGTAATCCATTACTCCCTGGTAGTAATGCACTATATAGAGAATGTAATCCATTACGCCCCTGGTAGTAATGCACTATAGAGAATGTAGTCCATTACTCCCCTGGTAGTAATGCACTATATAGAGAAATAATCCATTACTCCCTGGTAGTGATGCACTATATAGAAAATGTAATCCATTACTCCCCTGGTAGTAATGCACTATATAGAGAATGTAATCCGTTACTCCCCTGGTAGTAATGCACTATATGAAAATGTAATCCATTACTCCCCTGGTAGTAATGCACTATATAGAGAATGTAATCCATTACTCCCTAGTAGTGATGCACTATATAGAGAATGTAATTCATTACTCCCCCTAGTAGTGATGCACTATATAGAGAATGTAATCCATTACTTCCCCTGAGTAATGCACTATATAGATAATGTAATCCATTACTCCCTGGTAGTAATGCACTATAGATAATGTAATCCATTACTCCCCTGGTAGTAATGCACTATATAGAGAATGTAATCCATTACTCCCCTGGTAGTAATGCACTATATAGAGAATGTAATCCATTACTCCCCTGGTAGTAATGCACTATATAGAGAATGTAATCCATTACTCCCTGGTAGTAATGCACTATATAGAGAATGTAATC